>NW_026284596.1:0-7510 GCF_023373465.1 Oncorhynchus keta
TGAAGATCTTCTTCTGTTGGCACTCCAATACGCGCTCACCACTGGTGTCCCCAGGGCTCTGTTCTAGGCCCTCCTATTCTTCGCTTATATACTCAAGTCATAACCTCACATGGTCTCTCCTATCATTGCTATGCAGATGACACACAATTAATCTTCTCCTTTCCCCCTTCTGATGACCAGGTGGCGCATCGCATCTCTGCATGTCTGGCAGACATATCAGTGTGGATGACGGATCACCACCTCAAGCTGAACCTCGCAAGACGGAGCTCCTCTTCCTCCCGAGAAGGACTGCCCGTTCCATGATCTACCGCCATCACGGTTGACAACTCCATTGTGTCCTCCTCCCAGAGCGCTAAGAACCTTGGCGTGATCCTGGACAACACCCTGTCGTTCTCAACTAACATCAAGGCGGTGGCCCGTTCCTGTAGGTTCATGCTCTACAACATCCGCAGAGTACGACCTGCCTCACACAGGAAGCGGCGCAGGTCCTAATCCAGGCACTTGTCATCTCCCGTCTTGATTACTGCAACTCGCTGTTGGCTGGGCTCCCTGCCTGTGCCATTAAACCCCTACAACTCATCCAGAACGCCGCAGCCCGTCTGGTGTTCAACCTTCCCAAGTTCTCTCCGTCACCGCTCCTCCGCTCTCTCCACTGGCAGTTAGGCTCGCATCCGCTACAAGACCATGGTGCTTGCCTACGGAGCTGTGAGGAACGGCACCTCAGTACCTCCAGGCTCTGATCAGGCCCTACACCCAAACAAAAGGGCACTGCGTTCATCCACCCTGGCCTGCTCGCCTCCCTACCACTGAGGAAGTACAGTTCGCTCAGCCCAGTCAAAACTGTTCGCTGCTCTGGCCCCCAATGGTGGAACAAACTCCCTCCACGACGCCAGGACAGCGGAGTCAATCACCACCTTCCGGAGACACACTGAAACCCCACCTCTTTAAGGAATACCTAGGATAGGATAAAGTAATCCTTCTCACCCCCCTTAAAAGATTTAGATGCACTATTGTAAAGTGGCTGTTCCACTGGATGTCATAAGGTGAATGCACCAATTTGTAAGTCGCTCTGGATAAGAGCGTCTGCTAAATGACTTAAATGTAAATGTAAAATGTAACGCTGCCTACCACAGGTATATAACACTGCCCTGTCTGCCACAGGTATATAACGCTGCCCTACCACAGGTATATAACGCTGCCCTACCACAGGTATATAACGCTGCCCTGTCTACCACAGGTATATACCGCTGCCCTGTCTACCACAGGTATATAACGCTGCCCTGTCTACCACAGGTATATAACGCTGCCCTACCACAGGTATATAACGCTGCCCTGTCTACCACAGGTATATAACGCTGCCCTGTCTATCACAGGTATATAACGCTGCCCTGTCTACCACAGGTATATAACGCTGCCCTACCACAGGTACATACGCTGCCTGACTACCAGGGTATATAACGCTGCCCTGACTGCCACAGGTATATAACGCTGCCCTGCCTACCACAGGTATATAACGCTGCCCTACCACAGGTATATAACGCTGCCCTGTCTACCACAGGTATATAACGCTGCCCTGTCTACCACAGGTATATAGCGCTGCCCTACCACAGGTATATAACGCTGCCCTACCACAGGTATATAACGCTGCCCTACCACAGGTATATAGCACTGCCCTGTCTACCACAGGTATATAACGCTGCCCTGTCTACCACAGGTATATAACGCTGCCCTGTCTACCACAGGTATATAACGCTGCCCTGTCTACCACAGGTATATAACGCTGCCCTGTCTGCCACAGGTATATAACGCTGCCCTGTCTACCACAGGTATATAACACTGCCCTGTCTACCACAGGGTATATAACGCTGCCCTACCACAGGTATATAACGCTGCCCTGTCTACCACAGGTATATAACGCTGCCCTGTCTACCACAGGTATATAACGCTGCCCTACCACAGGTATATAACGCTGCCCTACCACAGGTATATAACGCTGCCCTACCACAGGTATATAACACTGCCCTGTCTACCACAGGTATATAACGCTGCCCTGTCTACCACAGGTATATAACGCTGCCCTACCACAGGTATATAACACTGCCCTGTCTACCACAGGTATATAACGCTGCCCTGTCTACCACAGGTATATAACGCTGCCCTACCACAGGTATATAACGCTGCCCTGTCTACCACAGGTATATAACACTGCCCTGTCTACCACAGGTATATAACGCTGCCCTGTCTACCACAGGTATATAACGCTGCCCTGTCTGCCACAGGTATATAACGCTGCCCTACCACAGGTATATAACACTGCCCTGTCTACCACAGGTATATAACACTGCCCTGTCTACCACAGGTATATAACGCTGCCCTACCACAGGTATATAACACTGCCCTGTCTACCACAGGTATATAACGCTGCCCTGTCTACCACAGGTATATAACGCTGCCCTACAGGTATATAACGCTGCCCTGTCTACCACAGGTATATAACACTGCCCTACAGGTATTCTGCCTACCACAGGTATATAACGCTGCCCTGTCTACCACAGGTATATAACGCTGCCCTACCACAGGTATATAACGCTGCCCTGTCTACCACAGGTATATAACGCTGCCCTGTCTACCACAGGTATATAACGCTGCCCTGTCTACCACAGGTATATAACGCTGCCCTACCACAGGTATATAACGCTGCCCTACCACAGGTATATAACGCTGCCCTACCACAGGTATATAACGCTGCCCTGTCTACCACAGGTATATAACGCTGCCCTGTCTACCACAGGTATATAACGCTGCCCTGTCTACCACAGGTATATAACGCTGCCCTGTCTACCACAGGTATATAACGCTGCCCTACCACAGGTATATAACGCTGCCCTGTCTACCACAGGTATATAACGCTGCCCTGTCTACCACAGGTATATAACGCTGCCCTGTCTACCACAGGTATATAACGCTGCCCTGTCTACCACAGGTATATAACGCTGCCCTGTCTGCCACAGGTATATAACGCTGCCCTACCACAGGTATATAACGCTGCCCTACCACAGGTATATAACGCTGCCCTGTCTGCCACAGGTATATAACGCTGCCCTGTCTACCACAGGTATATAACGCTGCCCTGTCTACCACAGGTATATAACGCTGCCCCTACCACAGGTATGTACGCTGCCCTACCACAGGTATATAACGCTGCCCTGTCTACCACAGGTATATAAGCTGCCCTGTCTACCACAGGTATATAACGCTGCCCTACCACAGGTATATAACGCTGCCCTGTCTACCACAGGTATATAACGCTGCCCTGTCTACCACAGGTATATAACGCTGCCCTGTCTGCCTGGGTATATACGCTGCCCTGTCTACCACAGGTATATAACGCTGCCCTACCACAGGTATATAAACGCTGCCCTGTCTACCACAGGTATATAACGCTGCCCTGTCTACCACAGGTATATAACGCTGCCCTGTCTACCACAGGTATATAACGCTGCCCTGCTACAGGTACATAACGCTGCCTACCACAGGTATATAACGCTGCCCTGTCTACCACAGGTATATAACGCTGCCCTGTCTACCACAGGTATATAACGCTGCCCTACCACAGGTATATAACGCTGCCCTACCACGGGTATATAACACTGCCCTGTCTACCACAGGTATATAACGCTGCCCTGTCTACCACAGGTATATAACGCTGCCCTCTACCACAGGTATATAACGCTGCCCTGTCTACCACAGGTATATAACGCTGCCCTACCACAGGTATATAACGCTGCCCTGTCTACCACAGGTATATAACGCTGCCCTGTCTACCACAGGTATATAACGCTGCCCTGTCTACCACAGGTATATAACGCTGCCCTGTCTACCACAGGTATATAACGCTGCCCTGTCTACCACAGGTATATAACGCTGCCCTGTCTACACGGGTATATAACGCTGCCCTGTCTACCACAGGTATATAACGCTGCCCTGTCTACCACAGGTATATAACGCTGCCCTACCACAGGTATATAACGCTGCCCTGTCTACCACAGGTATATAACGCTGCCCTGTCTACCACAGGTATATAACGCTGCCCTGTCTACCACAGGTATATAACGCTGCCCTGTCTGCCACAGGTATATAACGCTGCCCTACCACAGGTATATAACACTGCCCTGTCTACCACAGGTATATAACACTGCCCTGTCTACCACAGGTATATAACGCTGCCCTGTCTACCACAGGTATATAACGCTGCCCTACCACAGGTATATAACGCTGCCCTGTCTACCACAGGTATATGACGCTGCCCTGTCTACCACAGGTATATAACGCTGCCCTGTCTACCACAGGTATATAACGCTGCCCTACCACAGGTTTATAGTATTACGCTGCCCTACCACAGGTATATAACGCTGCCCTGTCTACCACAGGTATATAACGCTGCCCTGTCTACCACAGGTATATAACGCTGCCCTCCACAGGTATATAACGCTGCCCTACCACAGGTATATAACACTGCCCTACCACAGGTATATAACACTGCCCTGTCTACCACAGGTATATATTAACTATTTATATATTAATTGGTCATTACAATCTACATTAAATTGATAACATCATCACCATAGAGAGGGGCCAGGTCAGAGGTTAACTGGTCGTTACACTATACATTAAACTGATATCATCCTCATCACCATAGAGACAGGGCCAGGTCAGAGGTTAACTGGTCATTACACTCTACATTAAACTGATATCATCCTCATCACCATAGAGACAGGGCCAGGTCAGAGGTTAACTGGTCATTACACTCTACATTAAACTGATATCATCCTCATCACCATAGAGACAGGGCCAGGTCAGAGGTTAACTGGTCATTACACTCTACATTAAACTGATATCATCCTCATCACCATAGAGACAGGGCCAGGTCAGGAGGTTAACTGGTCATTACAAAACCTGGAGAATAAAAACCTTCTGAAGAAAGACACTGAGTGCAGATGCTTTTATTTAGGCGTACACACACACACACACTTTAAACACACTGTAACATGTTTGCATTCTCATTTCAGAAAATGTCCATAATATACAGGTATCTGCAGTAGTAGTGGAATGACAGTGTATATAAAAAACAATAATATGATCTAAAATGCAGACATTGGATTCATAGGACTACTGGTCAACCCCTATTCTCACCTTCCAATATCTTATGGATTCAACAATTGAATCTTTAAAAATGTTATTATAGGCAAGTCAGTTAAGAACAAATTATTTTCAAATGACAGTCAAGGAACAGTGGGTTAACTGGTCTAGGAACAGTGGGTTAACTGGTCTAGGAACAGTGGGTTAACTGGTCTAGGAACAGTGGGTTAACTGGTCTAGGAACAGTGGGTTAACTGGTCTAGGAACAGTGGGTTAACTGGTCTAGGAACAGTGGGTTAACTGGTCTAGGAACAGTGGGTTAACTGGTCTAGGAACAGTGGGTTAACTGGTCTAGGAACAGTGGGTTAACTGGTCTAGGAACAGTGGGTTAACTGGTCTAGGAACAGTGGGTTAACTGGTCAAGGAACAGTGGGTTAACTGGTCTAGGAACAGTGGGTTAACTGGTCAAGGAACAGTGGGTTAACTGGTCTAGGAACAGTGGGTTAACTGGTCTAGGACAGTGGGTTAACTGGTCTAGGAACAGTGGGTTAACTGGTCAAGGAACAGTGAGTTAACTGGTCTAGGAACAGTGGGTTAACTGGTCGGGAACAGTGGGTTAACTGGTCTAGGAACAGTGAGTTAACTGGTCTAGGAACAGTGGGTTAACTGGTCAAGGAACAGTGGGTTAACTGGTCTAGGAACAGTGGAGTTAACTGGTCTAGGGACAGTGGGTTAACTGGTCAAGGAACAGTGGGTTAAATGGTCTAGGAACAGTGGGTTAACTGGTCGAGGAACAGTGGGTTAAATGGTCTAGGAACAGTGGGTTAACTGGTCAGGAACAGTGGGTTAACTGGTCAAGGAACAGTGGGTTAACTGGTCTAGGAACGGTGGGTTAACTGGTCAAGGAACAGTGGGTTAACTGGTCTAGGAACAGTTCGGGTTAACTGCCTTGTTCAGGGGAACAGTGGGTTAACTGCGCGTGTTCAGGGGAACAGTGGGTTAACTGCCTTGTTCAGGGGAACAGTGGGTTAACTGCCTTGTTCAGGGGAACAGTGGGTTAACTGCCTTGTTCAGGGGGAACAGTGGGGTTAACTGCCTTTGTTCAGAGGAACAGTGGGTTAACTGCCTTGTTCCAGAAGGGGAACAGTGGGGTTAACTGCCTTGTTCAGGGAACAGTGGGTTAACTGCCTTGTTCGGGAGGAACCCAGTGGGTTAACTGCCTTGTTCAGGGAACAGTGGGTTAACTGCCTTGTTCTCAGGGGGAACAGTGGGTTAACTGCCTTGCTCAGAGGGACTGATGGGTTAACTGCCTTGTTGCACGGGAACGAGTGGGTTAACATGCCTTGTTCATGGGAACGAGTGGGTTAACTTTGCCTTGTTCGGGGAGACAGTGGGTTAACTGGTCTAGGAGCAGTGGGTTAACTGGTCTGGAACAGTGGGTTAACTGGTCTAGGAACGGTAGGGTTAACTGGTCTAGGAACAGTGGGTTAACTGGTCAAGGAACAGTGGGTTAACTGGTCAAGGAACAGTGGGTTAAATGGTCTAGGAACAGTGGGTTAACTGGTCAGGGAACAGTGGAGTTAACTGGTCAAGGAACAGTGGGTTAACTGGTCAAGGAACAGTGGGTTAACTGGTCTAGGAACAGTGGGTTAACTGGTCTAGGAACAGTGGGTTAACTGCCTTGTTCAGGGGAGCAGTGGGTTTAACTGCACCTTGTTCAGGGAACAGTGGGTTAACTTTGCCTTGTTCAGGGGAACAGTGGGTTAACTACTGCCTTGTTCAGGGGAACAGTGGGTTGCCTTTGCGCTTGTTCAGGGAACAGAGTGGGTTAACTGCCTTGTTCAGGGGAACGGTGGGTTAACTGGTCTAGGAGACACTGGGTTAACTGCCTTGTTCGGGGAACAGTGGAGTAAACTGCCTTGTTCAGGGGGAACAGTGGGGTTAACTGCGCTTGTTCAGGGAACAGTGGGTTAACTGCCTTGTTCAGGGGAACAGTGGGGTTAACTGCCTTGTTCAGGGGAACAGTGGGTTAACTGCCTTGTTCAGGGGAACAGTGGGTTGACTGCCTTGTTCAGGGGAACAGTGGGTTAACTGCCTTGTTCTCCCAGGGAACAGTTGGGTTAACTGCCTTGCTCCAGGGGAACAGTGGGTTAACTGCCGTGTTCAGGGGAACAGTGGGTTGACTGCCTTGTTCAGGGGAACAGTGGGTTAACTGGTCTAGGAGTGCGAGTGGGTTGGCTGGTCTAGGAACAGTGGGTTAACTGGTCTGAGGAACAGTGGGTTAACTGGTCTAGGAACGGGTGGGTTGACTTGGTTCTAGGGACAGTGGGTTAACTGGTCTAGGAACAGTGGGTTAACTGCCTTGTTCAGG
>NW_026284597.1:0-758 GCF_023373465.1 Oncorhynchus keta
AATGACATCACAGAGAAAGAGACAGGGTTGTGTTCTGTCTGGATTCCATTAGAATGACATCACAGAGAAAGAGACAGGGTTGTGTTCTGTCTGGATTCCATTAGAATGACATCACAGAGAAAGAGACAGGGTTGTGTTCTTTCTGGATTCCATTAGAATGACATCACAGAGAAAGAGACAGGGTTTTGTTCTTTCTGGATTCCATTATAATGACATCACAGAGAAAGAGACAGGGTTGTGTTCTGTCTGGATTCCATTAGAATGACATCACAGAGAAAGAGACAGGGTTGTGTTCTGTCTGGATTCCATTAGAATGACATCACAGAGAAAGAGACAGGGTTGTGTTCTTTCTGGATTACATTAGAATGACATCACAGAGAAAGAGACAGGGTTGTGTTCTTTCTGGATTCCATTAGAATGACATCACAGAGAAAGAGACAGGGTTGTGTTCTTTCTGGATTCCATTAGAATGACATCACAGAGAAAGAGACAGGGTTGTGTTCTGTCTGGATTCCATTAGAATGACATCACAGAGAAAGAGACAGGGTTGTGTTCTTTCTGGATTACATTAGAATGACATCACAGAGAAAGAGACAGGGTTGTGTTCTGTCTGGATTCCATTAGAATGACATCACAGAGAAAGAGACAGGGTTGTGTTCTTTCTGGATTCCAGTAGAATGACATCACAGAGAAAGGAGACAGGGTTGTGTTCTGTCTGGATTCCATTAGAATGACATCACAGAGAAAGAGACAGGGTT
>NW_026284598.1:0-6269 GCF_023373465.1 Oncorhynchus keta
TATGGTCATACATTGGGCAGGAGAGTTAGGAAGTGCAGCTCAGTTTCCACCTCATTTTGTGGCTCTCTCTCTCTCTCTCTCTCTCTCTCTCTCTCTCCTCCCTCTCTCTCTCTCTCCATCTCTGTCTCTGTCTCTGTCTGTCTCTGTCTCTGTCTCTCTGTCTCTCTCTCTGCCTCTCTCCGTCCTCATCAGAGAGGTCTTTTGATGTAGTGGTCTGCAAACACACAGCTCTCTGCGTCCCTCCCCAACAGGACGGGTAGCCTGTCTCATCAGAGAGGCTCTTTGATGTAGTGGTCTGCCAACCCACAGCTCTCTCTTGTCCTCCCCTAACAGGACGGGTAGCCTGTCCTCATCAGGAGAGGTCTTCAATGTAGTGCGCTGCCAACCCCACAGCTCTCTTCGTCCTCCCCAACAGGACGGGTAGCCTGTCCTCATCCAGGGAGATCTTTGAAACCTTGTATCAGGGTTTTAAATTTGGGAAATGACACTCTCTAATTGTTTTATATTTTTGACATTTTGTCAGGAAATGCAGCTCTGTCTCGGGTTCTGCTGTGGGGCAGTGGTTACACAGCCTTTCCTCTACAGGGAGCCAGGTTTTCCTGTGTCTACCCTTCTCAACGGCAAGGCTGTTCTCACTGAGCCTGTACGGTGTCAAGGTTTTTCTAAGGTTTTGATCAGTAACCATGGTCAAATAGTTTGCCACGGTGTTCTGTCGATTTAGGGCCAGGTAGCACTGCATTTTGCTTTGTGCTTGTTCTTGTGTTTCCCAAAAAGCAATGTAGTTTTGTTTTTGTTAATTTGTTTTATTCTGATTGATTGGATGTTCTGGTCCTGAGGCTTCAGTGTGTTAGTAGAACAGGTTAGTGAACTCCCAGGACCAGCTGGATGAGGGGACTGAGGCTTCAGTGTGTTAGTAGAACAGGTTAGTGAACTCAGGACCAGCTGGATGAGGGACTGAGGCTTCAGTGTGTTAGTAGAACAGGTTAGTGAACTCAGGACCAGCTGGATGAGGGGACTTAGGCTTCAGTGTTAGTAGAACAGGTTAGGAACCAGGACCAGCTGGATGAGGGGACTGAGGATTCAGTGTGTTAGTAGAACAGGTTAGTTAACTCAGGACCAGCTGGATGAGGGGACTGAGGCTTCAGTGTGTTAGTAGAACAGGTTAGTGAAACCCAGGACCAGCGGATGAGGGACTGAGGCTTCAGTAAGTTAGTAGAACAGGCAGTGAACTGCCTGCACCAGCTGGATGAGGACTGAGGCTTCAGTGTGTTAGTAGAACAGGTTAGTGAACCTCAGACCAGCTGGATGAGGGTCCTGAGGATTGGTGTGTTAGTAGAAACAGGTTAGTGACTCAGCCCCAGGACCAGCTGGATGAGGGGACTGAGGATTCAGTGTGTTAGTAGAACAGGTTAGTGAACTCAGACCAGCTGGATGAGGGGACTGAGGCTTCAGTGTGTTAGTAGAACAGGTTAGTGAACTCCAGGACCAGCTGGATGAGGTGACTGAGGCTTCATGTGTTAGTAGAACAGGTTAGTGAACTCAGCCCCAGGACCAGCTGGATGAGGGGACTGAGGATTCAGTGTGTTAGTAGAACAGGTTAGTGAACTCAGCCCCAGGACCAGCTGGGTGAGGGGACTTAGGGCTTCAGTGTGTTAGTAGAACAGGTTAGTGAACTCAGGACCAGCTGGATGAGGGGACTGAGGCTTCAGTGTTAGTAGAACAGGTTAGTGAACTCAGGACCAGCTGATGAGGGGCCTGAGGCTTCAGTGTTAGTAGAACAGGTTAGTGAACCAGGACCAGCTGGATGAGGGGACTGAGGCTTCAGTGTGTTAGTAGAACAGGTTAGTGAACACAGGACCAGCTGGATGAGGACTGAGGCTTCAGTGTGTTAGTAGAACAGGTTAGTGAACCCAGCCCCAGGACCAGCTGGATGAGGGGACTGAGGCTTCAGTGTGTTAGTAGAACAGGTTGGGTGAACTCAGGACCAGCTGGATGAGGACTGAGGCTTCAGTGTTAGCAGAACAGGTTATGACGAGTGGATGAGGACTGAGGTGAACTCAGAACTTCTAGTGCGGACCAGCTGGATGAGGGACTGAGGATTCAGTGTGTTAGTAGAACAGGTTAGTGAACTCAGCCCCAGGACCAGCTGGATGAGGGGACTGAGGCTTCAGTGTGTTAGTAGAACAGGTTAGTGAACTCAGCCCCAGGACCAGCTGGATGAGGGGACTGAGGCTTCAGTGTGTTAGTAGAACAGGTTAGGTGAACTCCAGCACCAGGACCAGCTGGATGAGGGGACTGAGGCTTCAGTGTGTTAGTAGAACATGTTAGTGAATCAGAGGACCAGCTGGATGAGGGACTGAGGCTTCAGTGTGTTAGTAGAACAGGTTAGTGAACTCAGGACCAGCTGGATGAGGGGACTGAGGCTTCAGTGTGTTAGTAGAACAGGGTTAGTGAACTCAGCCCCAGGACCAGCTGGATGAGGGGACTGAGGCTTCAGTGTGTTAGTAGAACAGGTTAGTGAACTCAGGACCAGCTGGATGAGGGACTGAGGCTTCAGTGTGTTAGTAGAACAGGTTAGTGAACTCAGCCCCAGGACCAGCTGGATGAGGTGACTGAGGCAGTGTGTTAGTAGAACAGGTTAGTGAACTCAGACCCAGGACCAGCTGGATGAGGGGACTGAGGCTTCAGTGTGTTAGTAGAACAGGTTAGTGAACTCAGGACCAGCTGGATGAGGGGACTGGAGGCTTCAGTGTGTTAGTAGAACAGGTTAGTGAACTCCAGGACCAGCTGGATGAGGGTCCTGAGGATTCAGTGTGTTAGTAGAACAGGTTAGTGACCTCAGCCCCAGGACCAGCTGGATGAGGGGACTGAGGATCAGTGTGTTAGTAGAACAGGTTAGTGAACTCAGGACCATGCTGGATGAGGGGACTGAGGCTTCAGTGTGTTAGTAGAACAGGTTAGTGAACCCAGGACCAGCTGGATGAGGGGACTGAGGATTCAGCGTGTTAGTAGAACAGGTTAGTGAACTCAGCCCCAGGACCAGCTGGATGAGGGGACTGAGGCTTCAGTGTTAGTAGAACAGGTTAGTGAACTCAGGACCAGCTGGATGAGGGGACTGAGGATTCAGTGTGTTAGTAGAACAGGTTAGTGAACTCAGCCCCAGGACCAGCTGGATGAGGACTGAGGCTTCAGTGTGTTAGTAGAACAGGTTAGTGAACTCAGCCCCAGGACCAGCTGGATGAGGGACTGAGGCTTCAGTGTGTTAGTAGAACAGGTTAGTGACTCAGCCCCAGGACCAGCTGATGAGGGACTGAGGCTTCAGTGTTAGTAGAACAGGTTAGTGAACTCAGCCCCAGGACCAGCTGGATGAGGGGACTGAGGCTTCAGTGTTAGTAGAACAGGTTAGTGAACTCAGACCAGGACCAGCTGGATGAGGGACTGAGGCTTCAGTGTGTTAGTAGAACAGGTTAGTGAACCCAGGACCAGCTGGATGAGGGGACTGAGGCTTCAGTGTTAGTAGAACAGGTTAGTGAACTCAGCCCCAGGACCAGCTGGATGAGGGACTGAGGCTTCAGTGTGTTAGTAGAACAGGTTATTAAAGCCCCAGGACCAGCTGGATGAGGGGACTGAGGCTTCAGTAGTAGAACAGGTTAGTGAACCCAGGACCAGCTGGATGAGAACAGTGTTAGTAGAACAGGTTAGTGAACTCAGGACCAGCTGGATGAGGGGACTGAGGCTTCAGTGTGTTAGCAGAACAGGTTAGTGAACCTGCACCCAGGACCAGCTGGATGAGGGGACTGAGGCTTCAGTGTTAGCAGAACAGGTTAGTGAACTCAGCCCCAGGACCAGCTGGATGAGGGGACTGAGGCTTCAGTGTGTTAGTAGAACAGGTTAGTTAACTCAGCCCCAGGACCAGCTGGATGAGGGGACTGAGGCTTCAGTGTGTTAGTAGAACAGGTTAGTGAACTCAGACCCAGGACCAGCTGGATGAGGGACTAGGGACCAGGCTTCAGTGTTAGTAGAACAGGTTAGTGAACTCAGCCCCAGGACCAGCTGGATGAGGGGACTGAGGCTTCAGTGTGTTATAGAACAGGTTAGTGAACTCAGGACCAGCTGGATGAGGGGACTGAGGCTTCAGTGTGTTAGTAGAACAGGTTAGTGAACTCAGGACCAGCTGGATGAGGGGACTGAGGCTTCAGTGTGTTAGTAGAACAGGTTAGTGAACTCCAGGACCAGCTGGATGAGGGGACTGAGGCTTCAGTGTGTTAGTAGAACAGGTTAGTGAACTCAGCCCCAGGACCAGCTGGATGAGGGGACTGAGGCTTCAGTGTGTTAGTAGAACAGGTTAGTGAACTCAGCCCCAGGACCAGCTGGATGAGGGGACTGAGGCTTCAGTGTGTTAGTAGAACAGGTTAGTGAACTCAGGACCAGCTGGATGAGGGGACTGAGGCTTCAGTGTGTTAGTAGAACAGGTTAGTGAACTCAGGACCAGCTGGATGAGGGGACTGAGGCTTCAGTGTGTTAGTAGAACAGGTTAGTGAACTCAGGACCAGCTGGATGAGGGGACTGAGGCTTCAGTGTGTTAGTAGAACAGGTTAGTGAACTCAGCCCCAGGACCAGCTGGATGAGGGGACTGAGGCTTCAGTGTGTTAGTAGAACAGGTTAGTGAACTCAGCCCCAGGACCAGCTGGATGAGGGGACTGAGGCTTCAGTGTGTTAGTAGAACAGGTTAGTGAACTCAGGACCAGCTGGATGAGGGGACTGAGGCTTCAGTGTGTTAGTAGAACAGGTTAGTGAACTCAGGACCAGCTGGATGAGGGGACTGAGGCTTCAGTGTGTTAGTAGAACAGGTTAGTGAACTCAGGACCAGCTGGATGAGGGGACTGAGGCTTCAGTGTGTTAGTAGAACAGGTTAGTGAACTCAGGACCAGCTGGATGAGGGGACTGAGGCTTCAGTGTGTTAGTAGAACAGGTTAGTGAACTCAGGACCAGCTGGATGAGGGGACTGAGGCTTCAGTGTGTTAGTAGAACAGGTTAGTGAACTCAGGACCAGCTGGATGAGGGGACTGAGGCTTCAGTGTGTTAGTAGAACAGGTTAGTGAACTCAGGACCAGCTGGATGAGGGGACTGAGGCTTCAGTGTGTTAGTAGAACAGGTTAGTGAACTCAGGACCAGCTGGATGAGGGGACTGAGGCTTCAGTGTGTTAGTAGAACAGGTTAGTGAACTCAGGACCAGCTGGATGAGGGGACTGAGGCTTCAGTGTGTTAGTAGAACAGGTTAGTGAACTCAGCCCCAGGACCAGCTGGATGAGGGGACTGAGGCTTCAGTGTGTTAGTAGAACAGGTTAGTGAACTCAGCCCCAGGACCAGCTGGATGAGGGGACTGAGGCTTCAGTGTGTTAGTAGAACAGGTTAGTGAACTCAGCCCCAGGACCAGCTGGATGAGGGGACTGAGGCTTCAGTGTGTTAGTAGAACAGGTTAGTGAACTCAGGACCAGCTGGATGAGGGGACTGAGGCTTCAGTGTGTTAGTAGAACAGGTTAGTGAACTCAGCCCCAGGACCAGCTGGATGAGGGGACTGAGGCTTCAGTGTGTTAGTAGAACAGGTTAGTGAACTCAGGACCAGCTGGGATGAGGGGACTGAGGCTTCAGTGTGTTAGTAGAACAGGTTAGTGAACTCAGCCCCAGGACCAGCTGGATGAGGGGACTGAGGCTTCAGTGTGTTAGTAGAACAGGTTAGTGAACTCAGCCCCAGGACCAGCTGGATGAGGGACTGAGGCTTCAGTGTGTTAGTAGAACAGGTTAGTGAACTCAGGACCAGCTGGATGAGGGGACTGAGGCTTCAGTGTGTTAGTAGAACAGGTTAGTGAACTCAGGACCAGCTGGATGAGGGGACTGAGGCTTCAGTGTGTTAGTAGAACAGGTTAGTGAACTCAGGACCAGCTGGATGAGGGGACTGAGGCTTCAGTGTGTTAGTAGAACAGGTTAGTGAACTCAGCCCCAGGACCAGCTGGATGAGGGGACTGAGGCTTCAGTGTGTTAGTAGAACAGGTTAGTGAACTCAGGACCAGCTGGATGAGGGGACTGAGGCTTCAGTGTGTTAGTAGAACAGGTTAGTGAACTCAGGACCAGCTGGATGAGGGGACTGAGGCTTCAGTGTGTTAGTAGAACAGGTTAGTGAACTCAGGACCAGCTGGATGAGGGGACTGAGGCTTCAGTGTGTTAGTAGAACAGGTTAGTGAACTCAGGACCAGCTGGATGAGGGGACT
>NW_026284599.1:0-6833 GCF_023373465.1 Oncorhynchus keta
AAACCAAATGTATTTCCCATTCACACCATATTAAGAATTATATGGGGTCACACAGTGGCAAGTCAAATTCAAGTGGTCCTGTAGCTCAGTTGGTAGAGCATGGCGCTTGTAACGCCAGGGTAGTGGGTTCGATCCCCGGGACCACCCATACGTAGAATGTATGCACACATGACTGTAAGTCGCTTTGGATAAAAGCGTCTGCTAAATGGCATATATAAGGACTTTTTCAGGCACTAATATTAATTTACTTGAAGCCCCGTATGAAAACCCTGAATTATAGATAAATATAGAAACAACTAAATGCGTCTGAATATTAGTACATGTATATCAACTACAAGTATGGAGCGAAAACAAGCAGGCACTTGGTCCTCCATGGAATGAGTTTGACACGTGAACCGATTCATCCTCATTAATCGACGCCATTCCATGCAGTTGGCCTCTCTCTCCAAATGGTGAAGGATAACTTCAGTTTGCTTCCCTCTATTTTGACACTTCATCACACAGCCTCATGTCGCCATTTCACCACGAATAAACTCATAGAAAGACGACCGAAATCGTTCCCGCCATTTGACTTGCCTCGTCAGAACCATCCTGATCTCGCGAGCTTTCATTAACGAAACAGAATATGTAAACTCGCGAGAACAGGATGGTTCGGACAAGGCTATTTACCAGCTCACAAACATTTTACACAAAACCAAGAACATGTAAAAACGAACTTAAATAAATGGAATCTTTATGAAATGACTTTGAAGAAAATATGTACATACACTCAGACAAACCCAAAGTCTATCTATGTGATTTGTAAAATCGTTTTTAATCACGTTCTTCAATCACTCGGTTAGACTCCAAAATAACACATACAATTAAAACCATTACCAGACGTGAAACGGATGTTACCTAGCATGTTATATATTCTTTCGACATTAGAAATTTAAACATGCTATTACATACCTACAATGACACATTTGAAACGGACACAACCACTATCCACAGAACAGCACAGTTCTGTCGTTTCGACCCGGAACTTCCTGTTCCCCACTTGGACAGTGCAGCAGCGTCATCTTCTTCTCTGGTATACTGACATTTACACAAATATAACGTGTCTGCCGCCACCTACTGTACGGTTAGTAAACTGTAGAAAAATATACACGTCCAATGTTGAAAAGGGGAGGGGGAACAACGACATCAAAACAAAATACAAAATTAGATAAATAAAAACTTCCCACTCCTTCAGTCACAGTCCTATTCAAATCACATCCCTACACAGTCTCATGGGCCTCGTAGGGAGGAACATCTTCAGTCAGTATTCCCTGCAATCAGTGGTGTAAAGTACTTAAGTACAAATATTTAAGTGCTACATCAGTAGTTTTTGGGGGTATCTGTACTTTACTTTTGATATTTTTGACAGCTTCTACTTGTACTCCACTACATTCCTAAAGAAAATAATGTACTTTCAACTCCATACATTTTCCCTGACACCCAAAAGTACCCGTTACATTTTTAATGATTAGCAGGACAGGAAAACATTTAAATTCGCACATCCCTACTGCATCTGATTTGGCGGATTCACCAAACACAAATACTTTATTTTTAAATTATGGATGTGGTCTTAAATTCAATCTGGAGTGCCAAATCAAATCACATTTTATTTGTCACATACACATGGTTAGCAGATGTTAATGCGAGTGTAGCGAAATGTTTGTGCTTCCAGTTCCGACAATGCAGTAATAACCAACAAGTAATCTAACTAACAATTCCAAAACTAATTTCTTATACACAGTGTAAGGGGATAAAGAATATGTACATAAAGATATGAATGAGTGATGGTGCAGAGCAGCATAGGCAAGATACAGTAGATGGTATTGAGTACAGTATATACATATGAGATGAGTATGTAAACAAAGTGGCATAGTTAAAGTGGCTAGTGATACATGTATTACATAAGGATGCAGTAGATGATAGAGTACAGTATATACGTATACATATGAGATGAATAATGTAGGGTATGTAAACATTATATTAGGTAGCATTGTTTAAAGTGGCTAGTGATATATTTTACATCCTTTCCCATCAATTCCCATTATTGAAGTGGCTGGAGTTGAGTCAGTGTGTTGGCAGCAGCCACTCAATGTTAGTGGTTGCTGTTTAACAGTCTGATGGCCTTGAGATAGAAGCTGTTTTTCAGTCTCTCGGTCCCAGCTTTGTTGCACCTGTACTGACCTCGCCTTCTGGATGATAGCGGGGTGAACAGGCAGTGGCTCGGGTGGGTGTTGTCCTTGATGATCTTTATGGCCTTCCTGTAACATCGGGTGGTGTAGGTGTCCTGGAGGGCAGGTAGTTTGCCCCCGGTGATACGTTGTGCAGACCTCACTACCTTCTGGAGAGCCTTACGGTTGTGGGCGGAGCAGTTGCCGTACCAGGCGGTGATACAGCCCACCAGGATGCTCTCGATTGTGCATCTGTATAAGTTTGTGAGTGCTTTTGGTGACAAGCCAAATTTCTTCAGCCTCCTGAGGTTGAAGAGGCGCTGCTGCGCCTTCTTCACGATGCTGTCTGTGTGAGTGGACCAATTCAGTTTGTCTGTGATGTGTATGCCGAGGAACTTAAAACTAGCTACCCTCTCCACTACTCTTCCATCGATGTGGATAGGGGGGTGTTCCCTTTGCTGTTTCCTGAAGTCCACAATCATCTCCTTAGTTTTGTTGACGTTGAGTGTGAGGTTATTGTCCTGACACCACACTCCGAGGGCCCTCACCTCCTCTCTGTAGGCCGTCTCGTCGTTGTTGGTAATCAAGCCTACCACTTTTGTGTCGTCCGCAAACTTGATGATTGAGTTAGAGGCGTGCGTTGCCGCGCAGTCGTGGGTGAACAAGGAGTACAGGAGAGGGCTCAGAACGCACCCTTGTGGGGCCCCAGTGTTGAGGATCAGCGGGGTGGAGATGTTGTTGCCTACCCTCACCACCTGGGGGCGGCCCGTCAGGAAGTCCAGTAGCACAGGGCGGGGTCGAGACCCAGGTGACGAGCTTGGAGGGTACTATGGTGTTAAATGCCGAGCTGTAGTCGATGAACAGCATTCTCACATAGGTATTCCTCTTGTCCAGATGGGTTAGGGCAGTGTGCAGTGTGGTTGAGATTGCGTCGTCTGTGGACCTATTTGGGCGGTAAGCAAATTGGAGTGGGTCTAGGGTGTCAGGTAGGGTGGAGGTGATATGGTCCTTGACTAGTCTCTCAAAGCACTTCATGATGACTGAAGTGAGTGCTACGGGGCGGTAGTCGTTTAGCTCAGTTACCTTAGCTTTCTTGGGAACAGGAACAATGGTGGCCCTCTTGAAGCATGTGGGAACAGCAGACTGGTATAGGGATTGATTGAATATGTCCGTAAACACACCAGCCAGCTGGTCTGCGCATGCTCTGAGGGCGCGGCTGGGGATGCCGTCTGGGCCTGCAGCCTTGCGAGGGTTAACACGTTTAAATGTCTTACTCACCTCGGCTGCAGTGAAGGAGAGACCGCATGTTTCCGTTGCAGGCCGTGTCAGTGGCACTGTATTGTCCCCAAAGCGGGCAAAAAAGTTATTTAGTCTGCCTGGGAGCAAGACATCCTGGTCCGTGACTGAGCTGGATTTCTTCTTATAGTCCGTGATTGACTGTAGACCAGAGTGCGCTTGGTCGTTCTTAATGTAGTGTCTTAACTCTTAGTACTTATTTATGTAATAAGAAAGACTCGGAATACAAGCAATTGAACTGGAGCTTCACATTTACTCAAACAGGTTAGTACCAGAATAACATAGAACACTGCGCATGACCAAGGGTGCTCCATCCTTAAAGGGGACATCAGTAATTAACAGAACATAACATTCCTTCTCTTATACAATCAGAGTTACTTTTACCAAACCACAACTGAAACATTTCCCAGAACTTGTTGTAGTTATTTTGCATCTTTTAATTTGAACTTGAACAGTTAGTTTTTGTTTGTTTGTTTATAAGTCTAGTCTGTCTGGTGGACGGTGCCTTCGTTCTGGGTAGCGCCTCGGATTGTCTGGAGGCTCCTGAACATCCTCAGTGTGTGCTTGTTCCATTATAGCTTCTGCTATAGCAGCACCTTCATCAACACGTTCTCTTCTTTCAGCCTGGGGTCTCTCTACTGCCCCACCGTCCTCTACAGTTCCCTGTGTGTCACTCTCAGCATCTCTCTGTGCCTGTTCTCTCTCGATTGTTGTGCTGTTTTCCGTGGAATGCATTTGGTTAATGTGACGCCGCCACATTATGTCTGGGCTCACTTGAACCTGGTAAGTTCTGGGTCCCGTTTGTGTGTGTACGGTCCCTCTTGTCCATTTCCCTCCTCTTCTGTAGTCTCGCACCATCACTTCCTGTCCTGTTTGGAGATGGCGCTCCCGGCCACCGGAGAGCATCTTGGCTTGTTTGTTCAGCACTTCATTACGCCTGTTTGGCCTCATGATGTCCAGCTGTGTGCGGAGAGGCCTCCCGAACATCAGTGCGGCTGGGCTTTCATTTGTCGTGGCATGTGGGGTGTTTCAGTAGGATGCCAGGAACTTGGCCAGTTTTGTTTGCAAAGTCCCTTCGTCTCGTTTTGCTGCACGGAGTCCTTGCTTTAGGGTTTGCACAAAGCGTTCTGCCAACCCATTGGTGGCAGGGTGGTACGGAGCTGAGGTTGAGTGTTTGATTCCATTTACTGACATGAATCTTGTAAACTCGTCACTTACAAAAGCTTGCGCATTGTCACTTACCAGCTGTAGTGGCAAACCGAAGCGTGCAAACGTTGTTCTGAGACACTCTATCGTCTGAGCTGAGGTGGAGGAGTCAGTGCAAAACACCTCTGCCATTTGGAATGGGCATCAACTATAACCAGAAACATGTGCTTTTCAAAGGGACCAGCGTAGTCCACATGAATTCTCTGCCATGGCTCTGCGGGCCATTCCCATGGGTGGACTGGGACAGGAGCAGGCATGTGAAGGGTTTCCAAACATCCGCTACAGTTCTTCGCCATGTTTTCTATCTGTTGATCCAGACCTGGCCACCAGAAGTGGCTCCTTGCGAGCAGCTACATTTTGACAATTCCAACATGACCTTCATGTAATTGCTGCAAAACTAGATGTTGGCATTTCTGGGGTATCATGACTCTCATTCCCCACATCAAACATTCTGGTACGTTGTAATTTAGTTTCTCCGCTGGAAATACGGAGTCAGCTCCTTTCTGCCAGTAGCTGGCCATCCTGACATGGTGTAGGTGTACACTTTTGACAAGGTCACATCTTTCCTTGTCTCCTGTTTGATAACTGTGCTTGTGACTGGTAGTGGCTCGAGCTGAGCGGCATGGAACATGTCCACTGCATCCACCCTCCTTTGTCTTTCTCTTGTACACGGCAGTCTGGATAATCCATCTGCATTTGTGTGGAGGGATGACGGCTTAAACTCAATGTCATACATATGACTGGCAAGGAACAGGGCGTATCGCTGTAACCTGGCTGCTGTCATTGACTGGCAAGGAACAGGTCTTATCGCTGTAACCTGGCTGCTGTCATTGACTGGCAAGGAACAGGTCTTATCGCTGTAACCTGGCTGCTGTCATTGACTGGCAAGGAACAGGTCTTATCGCTGTAACCTGGCTGCTGTCATTGACTGGCAAGGAACAGGGCATATCGCTGTAACCTGGCTGCTGTCATTGACTGGCAAGGAACAGGGCATATCGCTGTAACCTGGCTGCTGTCATTGACTGGCAAGGAACAGGGCATATCGCTGTAACCTGGCTGCTGTCATTGACTGGCAAGGAACAGGGCATATCGCTGTAACCTGGCTGCTGTCATTGCCGGAATGCCTTTCTTTGGACTGCAAATGGAAAGCAACGGCTGGTGCAACGGCTAGCAACGGCTAACCAGTGTGAAACATTTGCCATATAGGTATGGGTGGAATTTCTTGCCGCCCCACACTAGTGCCAGTGCTTCTTTGTCGATTTGTGAGTAGTTCTTCTCTGCATCATTCAATGTTCGCGACGCGGATGCAACTGGCCTCTCTGACCCATCTTTCAGTGTGTGTGAAAGGTCGGCACCTAAGCCATAAGGGGACGCATCACAAACCAACTTCACTGGCATTTCAGGGTCGTAATGCATCAGGACCTGTTCAGATGTTATGAGCCGTTTTGCCTCCAAAAATGCATTTTCACACTGCTCTGTCCACCGCCATGTCCTATTCTTTTCCAGGAGCTGATTTAGAGGCTGGAGTACTGCTGAAAGGTTTGGGAGGAATCTTCTGTAGTAATTGATCAGTCCCGTGAAAGATCTCACTTCTGTGATATTTTGTGGTCGTGGTGCCTGTACCACTGCCTCGATTTTGTCCTGTGTTTTGTGCAATCCATTGCAGTCAATCTCATGTCCACAGAAGACAATCTTGTCTTTGAAGAACTCACACTTCTTTAAGTTTGCCTGTAGACCATGCTCTTTCAGTCTTTTCAGGACCTCTTCCAGGTTAGCCAGGTGTTCTTTGTCGGTGCGTCCTGTTATGATCATGTCATCCAGGATACACTGGGTCCCTGGGATTCCTTGCAAAATCTGGTCAATAGTTTGTTGCCAAATGGCTGGGGCTGATGCAATGCCAAAAACCAGGCGGTTATACCTGTATAGACCTTTGTGTGTGTTTATTGTCAGGTACTGTTTGGAACTCTCTTCAACCGGTAGCTGCAGGTAAGCCTGTTTCAGATCGATTTTACTGAAGTGTTTCCCACCAGCTAGTGCAGCAAAGATGTCATCCAGGCGTGGTAGCGGGTATTGGTCCACACGCAACATTGAATTCACAGTTACCTTGAAGTCCCCACACATTCT
>NW_026284601.1:0-47500 GCF_023373465.1 Oncorhynchus keta
CAGAAGCAGCTACCCCAAAATAGAAGAAACCAACAGAAACAGCTACCCCAACATAGAAGAAACCAACAGAAACAGCCCCTAACATAGAAGAAACCAACAGAAACAGCTACCCTAACATACCCCAACATAGAAGAAACCACCAGAAACAGCTACCCCATAATAGAAGAAACCAGAAACAGCTACCCTAACATAGAAGAAACCAACAGAAACAGCTACCCCAACATAGAAGAAACCAACAGAAACAGCTACCCCAACATAGAAGAAACCACCAGAAACAGCTACCCCAACATAGAAGAAACCAACAGAAACAGCTACCCCAACATAGAAGAAACCAACAGAAACAGCTACCCCAACATAGAAGAAACCAACAGAAACAGCTACCCCAACATAGAAGAAACCAACAGAAACAGCTACCCCAACATAGAAGAAACCAACAGAAACAGCTACCCCAACATAGAAGAAACCAACAGAAACAGCTACCCCAACATAGAAGAAACCAGAAACAGCTACCCCAATATAGAAGAAACCAACAGAAACAGCTACCCTAACATAGAAGAAACCACCAGAAACAGCTACCCCAACATAGAAGAAACCACCAGAAACAGCTACCCCAACATAGAAGAAACCACCAGAAACAGCTACCCCAACATAGAAGAAACCAGAAACAGCTACCCCAACATAGAAGAAAAGAAACAACATAGAAGAAACCAGAAACAGCTACCCCAACATAGAAGAAACCAGAAACAGCTACCCCAACATAGAAGAAACCAGAAACAGCTACCCCAACATAGAAGAAACCACCAGAAACAGCTACCCCAACATAGAAGAAACCAACAGAAACAGCTACCCTAACATAGAAGAAACCAACAGAAACAGCTACCCTAACATAGAAGAAACCACCAGAAACAGCTACCCCAACATAGAAGAAACCACCAGAAACAGCTACCCCATAATAGAAGAAACCAGAAACAGCTACCCTAACATAGAAGAAACCAACAGAAACAGCTACCCCAACATAGAAGAAACCAACAGAAACAGCTACCCCAACATAGAAGAAAAACCAGAAACAGCTACCCCAACATAGAAGAAACAACAGAAACAGCTACCCCAACATAGAAGAAACCAACAGAAACAGCTACCCCAACATAGAAGAAACCAACAGAAACAGCTACCCCAACATAGAAGAAACCAGAAACAGCTACCCAACATAGAAGAAACCAACAGAAACAGCTACAACATAGAAGAAAACCAACAGAAACAGCTACCCCAACATAGAAGAAAACCAGAAACAGCTACCCCAACATAGAAGAAAACCAGAAACAGCTACCCCAACATAGAAGAAACCAGAAACAGCTACCCCAACATAGAAGAAACCACCAGAAACAGCTACCCCAACATAGAAGAAGAAACAACCAACATAGAAGAAACAGCTACCCCAACATAGAAGAAACCAGAAACAGCTACCCCAACATAGAAGAAACCATAGAAGAAACCAGAAACAGCTACCCCAACATAGAAGAAACCAGAAACAGCTACCCCAACATAGAAGCATAGAAAAACCAGAAACAGCTACCCCAACATAGAAGAAACCAGAAACAGCTACCCAACATAGAAGAAACCAGAAACAGCTACCCCAACATAGAAGAAACCAGAAACAGCTACCCCAACATAGAAGAAACCCCAACATAGAAGAAACCAGAAACAGCTACCCCAACATAGAAGAAACCATAGAAGAAACAGAAACAGCTACCCCAACATAGAAGAAACCAGAAACAGCTACCCCAACATAGAAGAAACCAGAAACAGCTACCCCAACATAGAAGAAAAGAAAAACCAACAGAAACAGCTACCCCAACATAGAAGAAACCAGAAACAGCTACCCCAACATAGAAGAAACCATCAGAAACAGCTACCCCAACATAGAAGAAACCAGAAACAGCTACAACTAGAAGAAACCAGAAACACCCCAACATAGAAGAAACCAGAAACAGCTACAACATAGAAGAAACCAGAAACAGCTACCCCAACATAGAAGAAACCAACAGAAACAGCTACCCCTAACATAGAAGAAACCAGAAACAGCTACCCCAACATAGAAGAAACCAACGAAACAGCTACCCCAACATAGAAGAAACCAGAAACAGCTACCCCAACATAGAAGAAACCAGAAACAGCTACCCCAACATAGAAGAAACCAGAAACAGAAAAAAGAAACCAACCAGAAACAGCTACCCCAACATAGAAGAAACCAGAAACAGCTACCCCAACATAGAAGAAAAGAAACCCCCAACATCAGAAACAGCTACCCCAACATAGAAGAAACCATAGAAGAAACAGAAACAGCTACCCCAACATAGAAGAAACCAGAAACAGCTACCCCAACATAGAAGAAACCAGAAACAGCTACCCCAACATAGAAGAAACCATCAGAAACAGCTACCCCAACATAGAAGAAACCAGAAACAGCTACCCCAACATAGAAGAAACCATCAGAAACAGCTACCCCAACATAGAAGAAACAACAGAAACAGCTACCCCAACATAGAAGAAACCAGAAACAGCTACCCCCAACATAGAAGAAACCAGAAACAGCTACCCCAACATAGAAGAAACCAGAAACAGCTACCCCAACATAGAAGAAACCAGAAACAGCTACCCCCAACATAGAAGAAACCAGAAACAGCTACCCCAACATAGAAGAAACCAGAAACAGCTACCCCAACATAGAAGAAACCCAGAAACAGCTACCCCAACATAGAAGAAACCAGAAACAGCTACCCCAACATAGAAGAACCCCAACATAGAAGAAACCAGAAACAGCTACCCCAACATAGAAGAAACCAACATAGAAGAAACAGCTACCCCAACATAGAAGAAAACCAGAAACAGCTACCCCAACATAGAAGAAACCATCAGAAACAGCTACCCCAACATAGAAGAAACCAGAAACAGCTACCCCAACATAGAAGAAACCATCAGAAACAGCTACCCCAACATAGAAGAAACCAACAGAAACAGCTACCCCAACATAGAAGAAACCAGAAACAGCTACCCCAACATAGAAGAAACCAGAAACAGCTACCCCAACATAGAAGAAACCAGAAACAGCTACCCCAACATAGAAGAAACCAGAAACAGCTACCCCAACATAGAAGAAACCAACAGAAACAGCTACCCCAACATAGAAGAAACCAGAAACAGCTACCCCAACATAGAAGAAACCATCAGAAACAGCTACCCCAACATAGAAGAAACCAACAGAAACAGCTACCCCAACATAGAAGAAACCAGAAACAGCTACCCCAACATAGAAGAAACCAGAAACAGCTACCCCAACATAGAAGAAACCAGAAACAGCTACCCCAACATAGAAGAAACCAGAAACAGCTACCCCAACATAGAAGAAACCAACAGAAACAGCTACCCCAACATAGAAGAAACCACAAACAGCTGCCCCAACATAGAAGAAACCAACAGAAACAGCTACCCCAACATAGAAGAAACCAGAAACAGCTACCCCAACATAGAAGAAACCAGAAACAGCTACCCCAACATAGAAGAAACCAGAAACAGCTACCCCAACATAGAAGAAACCAGAAACAGCTACCCCAACATAGAAGAAACCAGAAACAGCTACCCCAACATAGAAGAAACCAACAGAAACAGCTACCCCAACATAGAAGAAACCAGAAACAGCTACCCGAACATAGAAGAAACCAACAGAAACAGCTACCCCAACATAGAAGAAACCAGAAACAGCTACCCCAACATAGAAGAAACCAGAAACAGCTACCCCAACATAGAAGAAACCAGAAACAGCTACCCCATCATAGAAGAAACCAGAAACAGATACCCCATCATAGAAGAAACCAGAAATAACACCAACGGGGCGGCAGGGTAGCCTAGTGGTTAGAGCGTTGGACTAGTAACCGGAAGGTTGCGAGTTCAAACCCCCGAGCTGTCGTTCTGCCCCTGAACAGGCAGTTAACCCACCAGGCAGTCATTGAAAATAAGAATATGTTCTTAACTGACTTGCCTGATTAAATAAAGGTAAAAAAAAAAAAACAGCTGTCACGTTCTGACCTTAGTTCTTTTATTATGTCTTTGTTTCAGTATGGTCAGGGTGTGAGTTGGGTGGGTTGTCTATGTTCTTTTTTCTATAATTTGGGATGTTCTGTGTTCAGCCTGGTATGGTTCTCAATCAGAGGCAGCTGTCAATCGTTGTCCCTGATTGAGAATCATACTTAGGTAGCCTGGTTTCACATTTGAGTTGTGGGTGTTTATTTCCTGTTTAGTGTTTTTTCATTCACCTCATGGGACTGTTTGTTTGTCGTTTGTTGTTTTGTTCAGTGTTCAGTTATTTTATAAAATATATGAACACTTACCACGCTGCGCTTTGGTCCTCACCTTCTTCCACCACAGACGATCGTTACAACAGCCTTGTTCTTCACCCCAACAAACAACTCTGTTAATGAACAAACATGACGTACAGGGATAAAGGGAAGGAATCCAGGAGGTTAACCATTAACATGTGTGTACGTTTCATCACAATAAAAACAGCAACCTTGTCCGTCTCTGACGCAGCCCAGAGTCAACACCACACATTAGCATTTGAATATGCATGTTCATATGTAAATGTGTTTGCATACCCACAGAGTGCACAAAACTCTGATACAATTGTTAACTGGGTGATTATAAATGCATGAGGTTTTGTAAACAGCCGACAAATCTCCTGCGTTGCAGCGTACTCTGTGAACTGAGAACAAAACAAAAACAAACACTGAATATTGTTCAAACAATGCAGTGGACATTACTGTCATTCGGGACAGGTACACACACAGAGGATTGAAACAGTCCAGTGTCTCTCGTCCTAAACAACTGAATGTGTTCAATATGTATGCAGGGGTGTTGGAAACTAATCACCTTTGGCAAGAGTGTATCTTCAATACAAGCCAATCCCCTGCCCTCCCTCCGCTATTGTTTGGAGTCTGTTTATTTGAAACTGTCTGTTACACTTTGTGGGAAAATATCAGGACAGGGCCTTGGATTTGTCATCCAGGGCTGGGCCTTGGGTTAAGTCATCCAGTGCTGGGCCTTGGGTTAAGTCATCCAGGGCTGGGCCTTGGTTAAGTCATCCAGTGCTGGGCCTTGGGTTAACTCATCCAGGGCTGGGCCTTGGGTTAAGTCATCCAGTGCTGGGCCTTGGGTTAAGTCATCCAGGGCTGGGCCTTGGGTTAAGTCATCCAGGGCTGGGCCTTGGGTTAACTCATCCAGGGCTGGGCCTTGGGTTAAGTCATCCAGTGCTGGGCCTTGGGTTAAGTCATCCAGGGCTGGGCCTTGGGTTAACTCATCCAGGGCTGGGCCTTGGGTTAACTCATCCAGGGCTGGGCCTTGGGTTAAGTCATCCAGGGCTGGGCCTTGGGTTAACTCATCCAGGGCTGGGCCTTGGGTTAACTCATCCAGGGCTGGGCCTTGTTTTAACTCATCCAGGGCTGGACCTTGGGTTTACTCTTCTCGAGCTGGGCCTTGGGTTAACTCATCCAGGGCTGGGCCTTGGGTTAACTCATCCAGGGCTGGGCCTTGGGTTAAGTCATCCAGGGCTGGGCCTTGGGTTAACTCATCCAGGGCTGGGCCTTGGGTTAACTCATCCAGGGCTGGGCCTTGTTTTAACTCATCCAGGGCTGGACCTTGGGTTTACTCTTCTCGAGCTGGGCCTTGGGTTAAGTCATCCAGAGCTGGGCATTGGGTTAAGTCATCCAGGGCTGGGCCTTGGGTTAACTTATCCAGGGCTGGGCCTTGGGTTAAGTCATCCAGGGCTGGGCCTTGGGATAACTTATCCAGAGCTGGGCCTTGGGTTAAGTATTCCAGGGCCGGGCCTGGGGTTAAGTCCTCCAGGGCTGGGCCTTGGGTTAACTCATCCAGGACAGGGCCTTGGGTTAACTCATCCAGGCCTGGGCCTGGGTTTAAATCATCCAGGGCTGGGCCTTGGGTTAATTTATCCAGGGCGGGCCTTGGGTTAAGTCATCCAGGGCTGGGGCTTGGGATAACTTATCCAGAGCTGGGCCTTGGGTTAATTTATCCAGGGCGGGGCCTTGGGTTAAGTCATCCAGAGCTGGGCCTTGGGTTAAGTCATCCAGGGCTGGGCCTTGGGTTAACTCATCCAGGGCTGGGCCTTGGGTTAACTCATCCAGGGCTGGGCATTGGGTTAACTCATCCAGGGCTGGGCATTGTTTTAACTCATCCAGGGCTGGGCCTTGGGTTAAGTCATCCAGGGCTGGGCCTTGGGTTAACTCATCCAGGGCTGGGCCTTGGGTTAACTCATCCAGGGCTGGGCATTGGGTTAAGTCCTCCAGGGCTGGGCCTTGTTTTAACTCATCCAGTCTGACAGATTCCAATTCAACAAGTAGTATTCTCGCTCTGCAGGCGGTTGAATATTTCCTCCAATTTAGAGGCACTCACACGTTTCAATGTCCAGAAACGTTCTTATAGCTTTCTGCCCACGCTATTACAACAATCATCCCATTGTTGCAGGAGAAGAAATACTGTTACTTTCATTTAAGATTCTTCCATCTCATCATGTAAATTACCTAACAGATTAACGTTGCTGATGCAAGAAAAGGAAGCTATTATGCAGGTCTCTCAATAACATAGCTTACCTCACCTAGGGACCTGAGTCATTTGTTCTAATACTTTTTTTTCAATCTCAATGTCTTTTCTAACGAGCACATTAGAGACAAACGCCATTCTGCTTTCTTAATTAAGGGATACTTTACGTTGAGCTTGAGATTTAAACAGAAGTGGCGACATGCAGTAATACAATCTCTTGGAGCCTCACAAGGATACTAAGTCCCAGTGCCAGAGATGGGATCATGCATGTAGAAATGGCCAACGTGGCAGACATTCAGATGAATAGGACTGCTGGTAGTAAAATCTACCAATCTGTAGTTTCTCCAGTAAAAACTAGCTGCAAATATATTTTACAAACATTTCATCAGCTGAAAATATATTTTACACCACTAATATTGTACTACAGTATAGTAATGCAAGAATATATAATCCATCTGGATTCACTGTCTAGACTATTTATCTCATATACCACCTTTCTGTCCCTCCCACCACAGGTATCAGCTACAGCTCTGCAGTAACAGGCCGTGTACTACATCAGCCTTCCACTACTGTGTGTTCAGCTGTTTCAGTGTACACCACACCAGGGGTTGTGACGAGGCTCTAGAATGGTTTAAGAATCACATAATCCTCATGGACTCCCCGCCGAGAGGCCTCCATCCGTCCTACTGCTCCGTTCCCCCATGACGGTTATGCCGGCTAATGTGGTTATTGTGGTTTGGTTATTCTCCTGACAGTCACGTTGTGGCATGATTCAGAATGAAGAATGAATGAACTCTGTTGAGATTTCCCAAGAGGTGATTGTGGCATGACGTCCATCTCATATTAAACAAAGACATGGTTTGAGCCAATATCTATTGGATCATATTCCTTTCAGTAATCACACGTCTGCCTTCCTTCTGCCAGGTATCTGTTAAGGTATCTGCCAGCTATTTTTCAGTGTCTAGATGTGTGCTGATGATATTTGTCACTGTGGTATGGTCCATGGCAACATTTTGAAACCAATTTCTTCACTGTTACAGGCATATGAGACTTCCAATGAAATGCTTATGGTTGTATTTTTAGAAATTGTATTTTCAGAAACAGACATTGACCATCCAGACAGCTGAGCTAAAGAAAACATGTTTCTACACTGAGGAATGTATCATTGTATCGTTGTGTTGCATTGTGGTACGTCGTATTGCTGTGCTGTGCTGTGTTGAGTTGCATTGTGGTACGTCATACTGCTGTGCTGTGCTGTGTTGAGTTGCATTGTGGTACGTCATACTGCTGTGCTGTGCTGTGCTGTGCTGTGCTGTGCTGTGCTGTGCTGTGTTGAGTTGCATTGTTTTATTTTAAAGGTTGTGTGGGCCCCAGAGTGACAGGTTGCACATTGATAATCCAACTCTCATTCCCACCTTCAGAAATAAGTCTGTTCTCCCTGTGCCAGGGGATGGGGATGTAGGAGGGGATTTATCAGACAAATAAAACACTGAACCTCTGGAGAAATAAACGTGAAATTGATCCAAATAAATCGTATTAGTGGGGAACGTTGTGGCTCCATAAAGACGCATGCTGCTGAGGCTGAGATTTAAATCAGAGTCAAGTAGCCAGCAGAAATCCTAGTTTGACATGGGAATGAGACAGTGACTTAATAACGATGCAGTGAAACACAATTAAGCTGAAACTCCAAAGAATTGGATGAGAGGCTCGGGGAGCAGATATGTTTTTGTCTTTTGAAGTGTATTTCCTGTCCTGAAATAAATCTGTCCCGTTAAAAAAAAAAAAAAAAAAAAAAAACTCCCGGTTTATTTGATCAATCAGAGCTTACCATTATATACTGTGAGGTCTGATAGTCTTTGTTCCAGAAATACTGCACTGCAGTCAGACTTATGAACAAAAGGCCTGAAATGTGCAGGTGAGCACTCTCAAAACTCTGTACCCTAACAACAGAGAATGTTATACATCAGAAAGATTCAACGTCCTTTCTCAATGTCACTCCCAAACAGTCCTAAATATGTATGCGTACACATACTGTTTGTCTGGTTATAAATGTGTTCATGTTATATATGACTCTGTTCAGATGAACCCATAATGCATTCCCATCTAATTGCCACCGAAGGGAATATGGACCAACCATTGGAGACCCAACGTAACATTTAAGTGACAGGCAAAAGCTCAGAGGTTTTATACAGCCCTTCTCAGGGGAATAGGACCAACTGGTATATCTAGTAGTCAGGGGGATTTCTAATCGACCTGGCCCGTGTATCCTGGAAGGACATTGACCTCATCCCGTCAGTTGAGGATGCCTGGTCATTCTTTAAAAGTAACTTCCTCACCATTTTAGATAAGCATGCTCCGTTCAAAAAATGCAGAACCAAGAACAGATACAGCCCTTGGTTCACTCCAGACCTGACTGCCCTCGACCAGCACAAAAACATCCTGTGGCGGACCGCAATAGCATCGAATAGCCCCGTGATATGCAACTGTTCAGGGAAGTCAGGAACCAATACACGCAGTCAGTCAGGAAAGCTAAGGCCAGCTTCTTCAGGCAGAAGTTTGCATCCTGTAACTCCAACTCCAAAAAGTTCTGGGACACTGTGAAGTCCATGGAGAACAAGAGCACCTCCTCCCAGCTGCCCACTGCACTGAGGCTAGGAAACACGGTCTCCACCGATAAATCCATGATTATCGAAAACTTCAATAAGCACTTCTCAACGGCTGGCCATGCCTTCCGCCTGGCTACTCCAACCTCGGCCAACAGCTCCGCCCCCCGTAGTTCCTCACCCAAGCCTCTCCAGGTTCTCCTTTACCCAAATCCAGATAGCAGATGTTCTGAAAGAGCTGCAAAACCTGGACCCGTACAAATCAGCTGGGCTTGATAATCTGGACCCGCTATTTCTGAAACTATCTGCCGCCATTGTCGCAACCCCTATTACCAGCCTGTTCAACCTCTCTTTCATATCGTCTGAGATCCCCAAGGATTGAAAGCTGCCGCAGTCATCCCCTCTTCAAAGGGGGAGACACCCTGGACCCAAACTGCTATAGACCTATATCCATCCTGCCCTGCCTATCTAAGGTCTTTGAAAGCCAAGTCAACAAACAGGTCACTGACCATCTCGAATCCCACCGTACCTTCTCCGCTGTGCAATCTGGTTTCCGAGCCGGTCACGGGTGCACCTCAGCCACACTCAAGGTACTAAATGATATCATAACCGCCATCGATAAAAGACAGTACTGTGCAGCCGTCTTCATCGACCTCGCCAAGGCTTTCGACTCTGTCAATCACCAAATTCTTATCGGCAGACTCAACAGCCTCGGTTTTTCGGATGACTGCCTTGCCTGGTTCACCAATTACTTTGCAGACAGAGTTCAGTGTGTCAAATCGGAGGGCATGCTGTCCGGTCCTCTGGCAGTCTCTATGGGGTGCCACAGGGTTCACCTCGGGCCGACTCTTTTCTCTGTGTATATCAATGATGTTGCTCTTGCTGCGGGCGATTCCCTGATCCACCTCTACGCAGACGACACCATTCTATATACTTTCGGCCCGTCATTGGACACTGTGCTATCCAACCTCCAAACGAGCTTCAATGCCATACAGCACTCCTTCCGTGGCCTCCAACTGCTCCTAAACGCGAGTAAAACCAAATGCATGCTTTTCAACCGATCGCTGCCTGCACCCGCATGCCCGACTAGCATCACCACCCTGGATGGTTCCAACCTTGAATATGTGGACATCTATAAGTACCTAGGTGTCTGGCTAGACTGCAAACTCTCCTTCCAGACTCACATCAAACATCTCCAATCAAAAATCAAATCCAGAGTCGGCTTTCTATTCCGCAACAAAGCCTCCTTCACTCACGCTGCCAAGCTTACCCTAGTAAAACTGACTATCCTACCGATCCTCGACTTCGGCGATGTCATCTACAAAATGGCTTCCAACACTCTACTCAGCAAACTGGATGCAGTCTATCACAGTGCCATCCGTTTTGTCACTAAAGCACCTTATACCACCCACCACTGCGACTTGTATGCTCTAGTCGGCTGGCCCTCACTACATATTCGTCGCCAGACCCACTGGCTCCAGGTCATCTACAAGTCCATGCTAGGTAAAGCTCCGCCTTATCTCAGTTCACTGGTCACGATGGCAACACCCATCCGTAGCACGCGCTCCAGCAGGTGTATCTCACTGATCATCCCTAAAGCCAACACCTCATTTGGCCGCCTTTCGTTCCAGTACTCTGCTGCCTGTGACTGGAACGAATTGCAAAAATCGCTGAAGTTGGAGACTTTTATCTCCCTCACCAACTTCAAACATCAGCTATCCGAGCAGCTAACCGATCGCTGCAGCTGTACATAGTCTATTGGTAAATAGCTCACCCTTTTTCACCTACCTCATTCCCATACTGTTTTTATACTGTTTTTATTTATTTACTTTTCTGCTCTTTTGCACACCAATATCTCTACCTGTACATGCCCATCTGATCATTTATCACCAGTGTTAATCTGCAAAATTGTATTATTCGCCTACCTCCTCATGCCTTTTGCACACATTGTATATAGACTGCCCATTTTTTTCTACTGTGTTATTGACTTGCTAAATTGTTTACTCCATGTGTAACTCTGTGTTGTCTGTTCACACTGCTATGCTTTATCTTGGCCAGGTCGCAGTTGCAAATGAGAACTTGTTCTCAACTAGCCTACCTGGTTAAATAAAGGTGAAAATAAAAATAAAAAATAAATTTACAGACTTCTGCTGATGGAAGCCACATTACATTTAGATAGATGTTTTTAAACAGACATCTGCTGATAGAAGCCACAGTACATTTAGATATATGTTTTTAAACAGACTTCTGCTCATGGAAGCCACAGTACATTTAGATAGATGTTTTTAAACAGACTTCTGCTGATGGAAGCCACAGTACATTTAGATAGATGTTTTTAAACAGACTTCTGCTGATGGAAGCCACAGTACATTTAGATAAATGTTTTTAAACAGACTTCTGCTGATGGAAGCCACAGTACATTTAGATAGATGTTTTTAAACAGACTTCTGCTGATGGAAGCCACAGTACATTTAGATAGATGTTTTTAAACAGACTTCTGCTGATGGAAGCCACAGTACATTTAGATAGATGTTTTTAAACAGACTTCTGCTGATGGAAGCCACAGTACATTTAGATAGATGTTTTTAAACAGACTTCTGCTGATGGAAGCCACAGTACATTTAGATAGATGTTTTTAAACAGACTTCTGCTGATGGAAGCCACAGTACATTTAGATAGATGTTTTTAAACAGACTTCTGCTGATGGAAGCCACAGTACATTTAGATAGATGTTTTTAAACAGACTTCTGCTGATGGAAGCCACAGTACATTTAGATAGATGTTTTTAAACAGACTTCTGCTGATGGAAGCCACAGTACATTTAGATAGATGTTTTTAAACCCACTTGTTTGTTTCTCGTCCAAATGGATGTAAAAGAGTGAATGTTTTTCACCACTTTTTATGATGGAATAACCTCATCTGAGACCTGAAGACTTGCATTAGCTCCCTGGGCGAATGCCTCGACTTCAGCTCAGCAGGCTAGCACAGTCTTGTGGCCTTTTATTTATTTAAACTTTTATTTCACCTTTATTTAATCAGGTAGGCTAGTTGAGAACAAGTTCTTATTTGCAACTGCGACCTGGCCAAGTTAAAGCATAGCAGTTCGACACATACAACAACACAGAGTTACACATGGAATAAACAAAACATAGTCAATAATACAGTAAAACAAAAGAAAACAAAAAGTCTATATACAGTGAGTGCAAATGAGGTAAGATAAGGGAGGTAAGGCAATAAATAGGCCATGTTGGCGAAGTAATTACAATATAGCAATTAAACACTGGAATGGTAGATGTGCAGAAGATGAATGTGAAAGTAGATATACTGGGGTGCAAAGGAGCAGGTGGCGAAGTAATTACAATATAGCAATTAAACACTGGAGTGATAGATGTGCAGAAGATGGATGTGCAAGTAGAGATACTGGGGTGCAAAGGAGCAGGTGGCGAAGTAATTACAATATAGCAATTAAACACTGGAATGGTAGATGCAGAAGATGGATGTGCAAGTAGAGATACTGGGGCCTTGAGGAGACCCAGGTAGGAACACCAGTAAGTTACAAGCACGTAGATGATAATATCATGGGGTTTAAATCCCTATACTTTCACCCATCAAGCCTCTTGCAGTTCAATGATGATGAAGGGAAGGAGGAAGCTGTGTCATTGGAGAAGTATCAGGACGTAGATTCAGCTCTGGAAATGCCTGACCACGTCTGGTTTGGATTTTGCACTGGCGTATATGAACTACACACAAAGGCACAGACACACACACACACACACACACACACACACACACACACACACACACACACACACACACACACACACACACACACACACACACACACACACACACACACACACACACACACACACACACACACACACACACACACACACACACACACACACACCAGAGATTGTTCGGGTTGACTCATCTGCAGCCATTGTTTAGTCCTTACGTTGTGGTGGCAGGTGGTTTGGCCTGAGAGCTAAAAAGAGGTCATTTCCTCTCAGGTTTGCCACCAAGCTGTGCCCGGAGCAGAGACATTGACCAACCCAGCCAGCTGAGCTCTCTATGGTGAGAGCACTCATTCTGACTGAATGCCTCCAACAAGACAAAAGACAAGCATAATATTGGCTACTGAAAACAGATGGCACCTTGTTTCATATCTCCTCAGGTGATGCATGGGCTGTGTTTCATATCTCCTCAGGTGATGCATGGGCTATGTGTTTCATATCTCCTCAGGTGATGCATGGGCTGTGTTTCATATCTCCTCAGGTGATGCATGGGCTGTGTTTCATATCTCCTCAGGTGATGCATGGGCTGTGTTTCATATCTCCTCAGGTGATGCATGGGCTGTGTTTCATATCTCCTCAGGTGATGCATGGGCTGTGTTTCATATCTCCTCAGGTGATGCATGGGCTGTGTTTCATATCTCCTCAGGTGATGCATGGGCTGTGTTTCATATCTCCTCAGGTGATGCATGGGCTGTGTTTCATATCTCCTCAGGTGATGCATGGGCTATGTGTTTCATATCTCCTCAGGTGATGCATGGGCTGTGTTTCATATCTCCTCAGGTGATGCATGGGCTGTGTTTCATATCTCCTCAGGTGATGCATGGGCTGTGTTTCATATCTCCTCAGGTGATGCATGGGCTGTGTTTCATATCTCCTCAGGTGATGCATGGGCTGTGTTTCATATCTCCTCAGGTGATGCATGGGCTGTGTTTCATATCTCCTCAGGTGATGCATGGGCTGTGTTTCATATCTCCTCAGGTGATGCATGGGCTGTGTTTCATATCTCCTCAGGTGATGCATGGGCTGTGTTTCATATCTCCTCAGGTGATGCATGGGCTGTGTTTCATATCTCCTCAGGTGATGCATGGGCTGTGTTTCATATCTCCTCAGGTGATGCATGGGCTGTGTTTCATATCTCCTCAGGTGATGCATGGGCTGTGTTTCATGGAATCAAATGAATGCTGTGATTTATCCATTATAGGGCAGAATATTGTTAATATAGCTTTAGCCATCAACATTTCATAGTCTCCAAATTGGGTTTAAATCTCATGGCTGAATTAATAGGGGCGGCAGGTACCCTAGTGGTTAGAGCGGTGGCACAGTAACTGAAAGGTTGCTGGATCAAATCCCAGAGCTGACAAGGTAAAACATCTGATGTTCCAGCCCTGAACAAGGCAGTCAACCCACTGTTCCCTGGTAGGCTCATTGTAAAAAATAACTTGTTCTTAATTGACTTGCCTAGTTATTTATTTTTATTTGTAAATACACACATGAACAAGATATCAGCAGTGATGAAAGTATATCAGCACACCTTGGCCCAAACTCGATGTGTAACAAAGATCACATGTATTTCTTGTTGCGTTGGACAGGTGTTTTCCAGGTTTACTTTTCAATAACTGACCAGGAGGAGCCAGAGAAACCTTCCAGCCATAAATCCCTCCAGACTCAGTACCAAACTGTCCTTACTGCCACTAGATTTACTGCAGAGGTTGGCTGTGGTTGGAAAGAAATCCCTTTTTATTGAACAACAACTCAGACCTCTGTTGAGCTTCCAGTGGTTTATGACCATTCTTCTAAGCCGGGAGCCATACGAATCCTCTGAAAATATACGACACAACCTCTGCCTTTGATTCATTTGTCTTGAACATAATGAATGAATCCAGCTTTACAGATGTATCAGATATGCAGTGATTCATGGCAGTGACATCCATACTGTGTTCGGTGCTGTGGCTTTTCTCATTTCCTTCCATCATAACAGATTAACATTCTTTTAATGACTACTCCTTATTATCAGTGACTGTATTATTTTGTGCATAGAACCACACACACACACACACACAAACACACGCACACACACACACACACACACACACACACACACACACACACACACACACACACACACACACACACACACATTTTGAACTGTTTTCCCACCTCACCGTTTCTTAGCATCTCACTGTTTCTTACAGCCTCACTGTTTCTTACAGCCTCACTGTTTCTTACAGCCTCACTGTTTCTTACAGTCTCACCGTTCTTCCTATCTCAGATTCACGCAAGCACGCACGCACACACACACACACACACACACACACACACACACACACACACACACACACACACACACACACACACACACACACACACACACACACACACACACACACACACACACATATTTTGAACTGTTTTCCCACCTCACCGTTTCTTACAGCCTCACTGTTTATTACAGCCTCACTGTTTCTTACAGTCTCACCGTTCCCTTTCTCTTTCATCTGTCTCTCTAGCCTTCTTCTTCCTATCTCAGATTCACCCACGCACGCACGCACACACACACACACACACACACAGACGCACGCACACACACACACACACACACACACACACACACACACACACACACACACACACACACACACACACACACACACACACACACACACACACACACACACACACACACACACACACACACACACACACACACACACCATCATGTGTAGTCGTTACTGCATTAAAAAGTAATGTCCCTTCCACGGTTTCTCAGGTGAGAGACATTCAGCCACTCCTCTTCCTAGTCTTGGCTAGATGTATCACCCTGCACCTAATAGAATTTAAATTATCAATGGGTGCTTAAGCAAGAGGGAACTTGACCAGCAGGAAGGCTCATTCTACCACATTATGCTCCCAGGCAGCATTAAAAACTCTTGTCCGGCAGTTAGTTATATCACTGGCCTGCAGCCGTTTTCTCATAACATTTTTATTTGGACCTTTTGGGGGAGCCAATGCAGCTTTTATAAATGTCATAATGTATAACGCCTTGGCAAATAGATGGAGGTGGGTACCTTGGTGTAAGAGCCTGATCTCTGAAGATCCTCCTGGTTCCATATGAGGTCTGTTTCTCTTGGAATGTGTCAAGGTGAGAAGCAAGGACTGTATTTTGCAACTTGGTCGGTACTTTCCAAGTGAGAATGGAACATACAAGAAAGTGAAAGTATTGCCAGGAAGGAACCAGAAATCAGAAGAAAAAAACTAAATAGGCATTAAAAAGCATCAATAGTGTGATCGAAAAGTCAACATTGTGTTTCTATGGAAACAATATCCAGCTCTTATTATGCTAATACGAATTCAGAAAGCCACCAGGAGGCATTAAAAAAAGTCAGACTTCTAATCTAAACAAGATTCCGTACGACAGGTCCAATCTATTTATTTCAACACGGATATGTATTAAGATGCATATTTCTGAGGGAAAACGTAGATGAAATTTACACAACACAACAAAAAGAGATCTTTCATTCAGACAGCGTTGTGTTTCCGTGATGTATGGAAATCCCCCCCTGCTGTTTGTATGATCATGTCATTACTCTCCCAAGCAGAAGATACTGGTGATCTCTCCCTCGGTGCCTGCCCGTTTCTCTCTCTCTCCTAGCTTCAAAGCTAGCGTGCTGATGCAGTGGCTGCATAAACACAGCTGGAGATAGCGATGTGGAGCGATGGTAAATACTGTCCCCCATGCCATCATCACACTCAGGCACAGACACCTCCTGAGAGTGAGCGTTACTGCATTCCATGAGACGATTAGAGAAGTTGCCTTTCGAAAAATACTGACCAGCGGGGCAGCTATGAAGGGTTTTGGAAAGACCAAATGTCTGTCTCTCTCTCTCTCTCTCTCTCTCTCTCTCTCTCTCTCTCTCTCTCTCTCTCTCTCCCCTCTCCCCTCCCTCCCTCCCTCCCTCTCAAGGGCTGTGTTTCTTCCTCAAGTTGCTGCAATCCTAGTGGCTCGCCAACCAACAAAGAGGCCACATCTGCTGTGGCATTAAATTACCTAGACATTTGAATAAAGGAATAAAACAGGGAAAACAAATGGACTCTCTCATTGAGATAAACTCAGTCCCAGGCTCCTTGTGATCCTGGGGGTAATTGGTTTTTGAAGGCTTCAGCACAGCTAATTTGTGGAGTAATTTGAGCAGAGATAGGGAGACAGCTGAGAAAGGAGTGAAGTTGTTAATTCTTGCTCTATAATGGGATAATGACTCTAACCATGTGAGAAGAAGCTGTTTTCCATGTCCCTCCAGGCCTTCAAATACTCAGAGCTGCACCATCTCTCCAACTCAGTCATGTCCAGTTTAGAGTTTAGTTCATTCCAGTTTAGAGGTTAGTTCATGTCTAGTTTAGAGGTTAGTTCATGTCCAGTTTAGAGTTTAGTTCATTCCAGTGTAGAAATCGATTGGAAACCACAAGATGTAAAATGACACCGTGTCATTTGTCTTTGTGTGTGCAGTCCCCAGTGCCAACTCACACAGGAGAGGAGAGTGTGTTTGTCCTCACCGCCAAATAAACAGGCGTGTTGACAGTGCAGCTGAAACACACACAACCCAGGAGTTGACACACTGTGGCAGTCATCAGCTCTCACCTCGGAGAGAGACAGGGCGCATTAGGACCAATTGAATGGTCTCAAACGTGCAAACTCTGCCAATCTGCCAAACTAAATGGAATGCACCTAAACTGACAGATTAATGGTGGATTCACTCAACTAAAGCCCAATGCTAACTTGAGATGTTTGGTCATAACCCCATTGTTACTGTGAGTTGAAGATTCCCTTCAGCTTCATGTGGAACTCTCCATGGTTCTGATTTCTCCATCAGATTCTCTTCAGCTTCATGTGGAACTCTCCATGGTGCTGATTTCGCCATAAGATTCTCTTCAGCTTCATGTGGAACTCTCCATGGTGCTGATTTCTCCATCAGATTCTCTTCAGCTTCATGTGGAACTCTCCATGGTGCTGATTTCTCCATCAGATTATATTCAGCTTCATGTGGAACTCTCCATGGTGCTGATTTCTCCATCAGTGGACAGCATGGATACAGTGCTATTGTCTCGCTTTGTCTTTTACACCTTTAAACACCTTTAACATGGCATAATATGTTTGTACGAATCAGCAGTTTTAGGTACCAGAGACACGCTGAGTCACCACAGCCAACTCAAAGAGAGCTCAGTTCTGCTCGGCACAGGAAGACATCGACCCAATACGCTTAGTTCTCTTTGTGTAAAAAAACAAACTCTAAATCCTTTGTGCGGTTGAGTATTAAAAAAGCTGCTTGTGGTGTTTAATGGAAATCTAATTTGGATATGCGCCTTACCGAAAGATAACAGAGTTAATGAAGTTAGAGATAAGTCATTTAATATATTCACCACCCCTATCGAGAGAGATAAGCAATGTAATGGAGGGATGGGAAAGTGTTATTTAAGACTAGAGAAAATGGGTGAACTTTTAGCCCCCGCGGATGGATTGGGGGTGGTGAGATTATTATTATTTATTTTTTAGTTTTTTTTTTTACCCCCTTTATCTCCCCAATTTCGTAATATCCAGTTATTAGTAGTTACTATCTTGTCTCATTGCTACAACTCCCGTACGTGCTCGGGAGAGACGAAGGTCGAAAGTCATACGTCCTCCGAAACACAACCCAACCAAGCCGCACTGCTTCTTAACACAGCGCGCATCCAACCCGTCTCTGGTGACACAGCTTGCGCTGCAATGCAGTGCCCTAGACCACTGCGCCACCTGGGAGGCCGGAGGTGACATTTTTACTTTTATGTGAAAAACGTTGAACGCCTGGTATTTTTTGTTGGTAAAAAAACAATGTGGAGAGAACAACCTTCATTCCAATAGGAAATACTTTGTATTTGTAAATACTTTGTCCAATAGGAATCATTGTAATTTCAATTAATGTGGACAAACTGATTTACAAATGTATTTATTCGTTTGCAACAAAAAAAAAGTAGCTTGCTCTGTTACACAGCAGGTCCCCGAAGATGGTAAAGCGAGATTCAGAAGAGAGGCTTGTTCCAGTAAATCACAGTTTTCTTCTCCCTTCTGGGAGGAAAAGATCAACTCCATAGGGGGGTTCTTACTGCCTCTTCCTGAGGTAAAGCCCAACAGTCGACCAGCAGTGGCGTACGGTACAGTGAAACACAACTTCCTCCTAAGAATGATTACACACTCAAAATAGCAGACCTACTTTCCAGCCGGTTGCAATTTCTTCCTGTCTTTATTTTCTATTTTTTTCTCTGCAGCCCATCTGTGGTGTGATTATCATAAACTCTTTTACCTTCGCAGGGTCATGGAGAGAAGATGACGAATCGCCTAGTTATGAACCGCACAGCAATACCGCTTGGCTTCTTGGGTCTGGAGATGCTGTCACAGGCAGTCTGATGTGCGAGGACATTTTAGAAGTACCGTGACTCACTTGAAGAGTGTGAGGCACATCTCAGCTACCATGACAACACTTCAAAGTGGAGCCTGAGAAATCTGTCTAATTTTACATATTCTTTTAAAATATTTATATTCCCCAGCTGCTATTTTCAGACTGTCCAGGAACTTGATAAAAGGAGGGAAAGAATGTCCCCGCTTTTTTTCTTTGGTAGGAAATTAGGCGGATAATCTACTCTTCACAGGGTCAAGCAACGACTGGTAGGAAATTAGGCGGATAATCTACTCTTCACAGGGTCAAGCAACGACTGGTAGGAAATTAGACGGATAATCTACTCTTCACAGGGTCAAGCAACGACTGGTAGGAAATTAGGCGGATAATCTACTCTTCACAGGGTCAAGCAACGACTGGTAGGAAATTAGGCAGATAATCTACTCTTCACAGGGTCAAGCAACGACTGGTAGGAAATTAGGCGGATAATCTACTCTTCACAGGGTCAAGCAACGACTGGTAGGAAATTAGGCGGATAATCTACTCTTCACAGGGTCAAGCAACGACTGGTAGGAAATTAGGCGGATAATCTACTCTTCACAGGGTCAAGCAACGACTGGTAGGAAATTAGGCGGATAATCTACTCTTCACAGGGTCAAGCAACGACTGGTAGGAAATTAGGCGGATAATCTACTCTTCACAGGGTCAAGCAACGACTGGTAGGAAATTAGGCGGATAATCTACTCTTCACAGGGTCAAGCAACGACTGGTAGGAAATTAGGCGTGGATAATCTACTCTTCACAGGGTCAAGCAACGACTGTCTGCAATGACTGGCTGGAGAACATGATGAGAGAGCCGTAGTTGATATACTGAATCTGTCATTATGAACCACGGCCAGTATATCCACGACAACCACTTATGTAGCCTGGGCTGTATATCATCGCTATGGGTAACCAGTTATACAGAACAGTGTGGATGCACACATTTTGAGTGGTGGGCTATATCAACGTTTTCCACTTGATAACAGGTTGCCGTTATCAGGCACCTAGAAGTCAGTTATCTGTTGAGCATTTACAACTGGTTCGTCAACAACACACACTTTTTCACAACAACCACCTGGTGTGTGACAGATGGAAATGCAGGAAGACTGGACTGTAACAGCTTGCTGTATCTTCCAATCTGGTTTTGGAGGGTTGAGGTTGTTAACACACACACACATGCACACACACACACGCACACACACACAGAAAACACACACACACACGCACGCACACACACACACACAACACACACACGCACACGCGCACGCACACACGCACACACACACACACACACACACACACACACACACACACACACACACACACACACACACACACACACACACACACACACACACACACACACACACACACACACACACACACACAAACTCTCCCTCTCTCGCTCTGAAGGATCTGTCTTCTCCGCCCAACGTGTTATCCAGTCAGTGGGAAGTCCTGCAGCTCTCTGCTGTTGGCCCATGAAATGAGCGGCTCTCTGCTCCCCGGGCCTCACTGCTCTGCCATGGTGTCTAATTTTGGGCTCCAGTGGCCAGAACTTGTGCTTTGTGACCCTGGAGCTGGTACAACAGACACAACAGAAATATATTACTAAAACCATAGCATTGGTTCTTCTGTTTTAATGTAAAGTTTTAGAGATCATTCAGGTGTGTTCACCATGTTATTTACCTTTACTTTTTCATCCATTAAGGCCACTATACGGTAATTCACTTTAAGACTGGTTTTAAAATGCATTGCATTAAAGGGAATGAGTCTCTTGTCACGCCTTGGTCTTAGTGTTTTGTGTTTTCATTATATATTTGGTCAGGCCAGGGTGTGACATGGGTTTAATGTTGTGTTTCGTATTGGGGGTTTGTAGTATTTGGGATTGCGGCTGAGTAGGAGTGTTGTATAGGCTTGGCTGCCTGAGGCGGTTCTCAATCAGAGTCAGGTGATTCTCGTTGTCTCTGATTGGGAACCGTATTTAGGTAGCCGGGGTTTCACTGTGTATTTCGTGGGTGATTGTTCCTGTCTCTGTGTAGTTTCACCAGATAGGCTGTAATTAGGTTTCACGTTCCGTTTTGTTGTTTTGCATTTGTATCAGTTATTTCATGTGTCGCTTTTTTTCATTAAAGTCATGAGTAACTACCACGCTGCATTTCGGTCCGACTTTCTTTCGACAAACGAAGAACCCCGTTACATCTCTGAACTAGTCAGACTAGTGGGACCACCCGTGGTCCTTCAGCAAGTCTATTTAAAAGCACATTAGTACAGCTGTGATGGGGCCTCCTTTCAGTCCTGTAATAGACGAGCTTTTCACTGACCCCGTGTTGATTACATCGCTCCACCATCTCTCTTAGGTGGCAGAGCGCCCTAAATCAAGTCACTTAACCCACCATCAGTCTCATGGTTTATTTCTGACGTTTATCAACACTATTCTTCTCACAGTCTCTGCTGTAATGTTAAAGAGTGAAGTAGGTAGCTAACGTGTGGATCGTTTTCTGGCATAAAAAACAGAAGGAGGAGAGTGAGGACAAACGAAACAGGAGGAGAAAAATGTTTTGGGACGGTTTGTTCCTATGAACGACACCCTGGCATTGGTTGTAATTTCTTACCCCTTTTATTAAATAATAAGGTAGTTTTCGGAAGCATAAAGGAGATTGCTGGTATCCTCTAAGTTAAATTGGTCACTTTTTTTACCCAGCACTTCAGAAAATGGAAGATAGGAACGGATCCCACAGTGAATATTTCAGTAATGAGACAGTACTTTGTCCACACCACTGTTGATTAGCAGAGAGAAAACATATCACATTCTTTCTGTTTTCCATTCAGCAGCATTAGTTAGTCTTTTTCTCTTGGGAGGTGGTGTGGAAGTTGATCGTACGAGAGGCAAACATATTCACATATTCTTAGTTCTATGACTAGCTCCTGTTCTTTGGCCCCTCAGTAATAGTCAGAAAAACACACACATTTCCAACTAGCTAATTGATAGCCTCAGAACAGGGCTCCGGGCAGCCGAGCGGAAATGGAGGAAAACTCGCCTCCCTGCGGACCTGGCATCCTTTCACTCCCTCCTCTCTACATTTTCCTCCTCTGTCTCTGCTGCTAAAGCCACTTTCTACCATTCTAAATTCCAAGCATCTGCCTCTAACCCTAGGAAGCTCTTTGCCACCTTCTCCTCCCTCCTGAATCCCCCCTCCCTCCTCCCCTCTCTGCAGATGACTTCGTCAACCATTTTGAAAAGAAGGTCGATGACATCCGATCCTCGTTTGCTAAGTCAAACGACACCGCTGGTTCTGCTCACACTGCCCTACCCTATGCTCTGACCTCTTTCTCCCCTCTCTCCAGATGAAATCTCGCGTCTTGTGACGGCCGGCCGCCCAACAACCTGCCCGCTTGACCCTATCCCCTCCTCTCTTCTCCAGACCATTTCCGGAGACCTTCTCCCTTACCTCACCTCGCTCATCAACTCATCCCTGACCACTGGCTACGTCCCTCCCGTCTTCAAGAGAGCGAGAGTTGCACCCCTTCTGAAAAAACCTACACTCGATCCCTCCGATGTCAACAACTACAGACCAGTATCCCTTCTCTCTTTTCTCTCCAAAACTCTTGAGCGTGCCGTCCTTGGCCAGCTCTACCGCTATCTCTCTCAGAATGACCTTCTTGATCCAAATCAGTCAGGTTTCAAGACTAGTCATTCAACTGAGACTGCTCTTCTCTGTATCACGGAGGCGCTCCGCACTGCTAAAGCTAACTCTCTCTCCTCTGCTCTCATCCTTCTAGACCTATCGGCTGCCTTCGATACTGTGAACCATCAGATCCTCCTCTCCACCCTCTCCGAGTTGGGCATCTCCGGCGCGGCCCACGCTTGGATTGCGTCCTACCTGACAGGTCGCTCCTACCAGGTGGCGTGGCGAGAATCTGTCTCCTCACCACGCGCTCTCACCACTGGTGTCCCCCAGGGCTCTGTTCTAGGCCCTCTCTTATTCTCGCTATACACCAAGTCACATGGCTCTGTCATAACCTCACATGGTCTCTCCTATCATTGCTATGCAGACGACACACAATTAATCTTCTCCTTTCCCCCTTCTGATGACCAGGTGGCGAATCGCATCTCTGCATGTCTGGCAGACATATCAGTGTGGATGACGGATCACCACCTCAAGCTGAACCTCAGCAAGACGGAGCTCCTCTTCCTCCCGGGGAAGGACTGCCCGTTCCATGATCTCGCCATCACGGTTGACAACTCCATTGTGTCCTCCTCCCAGAGCGCTAAGAACCTTGGCGTGATCCTGGACAACACCCTGACGTTCTCAACTAACATCAAGGCGGTGTCCCGTTCCTGTAGGTTCATGCTCTACAACATCCGCAGAGTACGACCCTGCCTCACACAGGAAGCGGCGCAGGTCCTAATCCAGGCACTTGTCATCTCCCGTCTTGATTACTGCAACTCGCTGTTGGCTGGGCTCCCTGCCTGTGCCATTAAACCCCTACAACTCATCCAGAACGCCCCAGCCCGTCTGGTGTTCAACCTTCCCAAGTTCTCTCACGTCACCCCGCTCCTCCGCTCTCTCCACTGGCTTCCAGTTGAAGCTCGCATCCGCTACAAGACCATGGTGCTCGCCTACGGAGCTGTGAGGGGAACGGCACCTCAGTACCTCCAGGCTCTGATCAGGCCCTACACCCAAACAAGGGCACTGCGTTCATCCACCTCTGGCCTGCTCGCCTCCCTACCACTGAGGAAGTACAGTTCCCGCTCAGCCCAGTCAAAACTGTTCGCTGCCCTGGCCCCCCAATGGTGGAACAAACTCCCTCACGACGCCAGGACAGCGGAGTCAATCACCACCTTCCGGAGACACCTGAAACCCCACCTCTTCAAGGAATACCTAGGATAGGGTAAGTAAGGGTAAGTAATCCTTCTCACCCCCTTCTCCCCCAACAAGATTTAGATGCAAGTGGCTGTTCCACTGGTTGTCATAAGGTGTATGCACCAATTTGTAAGTCGCTCTGGATAAGAGCGTCTGCTAAATGACTTAAATGTAAATGTAAATGTAAATGTTGTGTAATTCTCAAAAAGTTGTGCAGATTTTCCCCAGAATCTCTATTCTAAGGATCTAGAGATCTTGTTTTCCGTTGGAATTCTACCACAGGAGACAGTCTAATGGTTTGCTCCCTAACCATGTAGACCTAGATAAGTCTGGGGTCCTTTTGCAGATGCTGTCAGCCAAATTGACTAACCCATTTATATACCTCACTCCGTACACTTTGATTTTGCCACATTATTTTTTAAATCACTTTTCTGAAAATGTGAATGAATTCCCACTCCGGGCGGACTAGTTGGAATGGGGATCCAGCCTTTTCGGAATTGGAATCCAGCCTTTTCGGAATTGGAACCCAGCCTTTTTGGAATTGGAACCCAGCCTTTTTGGAATTGGAATCCAGCCTTTCGTATAAGAGGTAGGATAGTAGAAGTACAATTATATGGCACATTCATTCTGATTAAACCAAAAACAGACCCTGTCATCAGCTGTTGAGAGAGTGAAGTGTCTGGAGTAGAGGAGATCAGGACTCAACAGCCTCCAGCAGAACAGACACTTCTCAACCAGGGAAAAGACAAGCCACTAAATATCCATAAATGAAGGATGACTTGACCATCAGAAAACTGCTATTCTATTGGTGCATTGTGGTCAATATCTGCATAGACTGACCGTACATACTCAGACCTGTGTACTTTAACAAGTAGAATGCTAAAGTCATAAAAGTTTAACCTTACCATAATGAAATATACAGATGTGTAGAATGCCAAGAGAGAATCTGATGTTTTAGTTTCCTGTAAGCGATATGACCCGAGACCTCAACCGAGCAAATCAACTCCAGTGGGAGGTATCCATCTAAGATATGTTCTGTTGAATGTGGAGAAGCATGAGCCAAGGTACTGTATATTACCCTCATGTTGGTATCACAACATTATAAACAGGGTACCAGTGAGGTAGTGTATATTACCCTCATGTTGGTATCACAACATACAGATCATTATAAACAGGGTACCAGTAAGGTACTGTATATTACCCTCATGTTGGTATCACAACATTATAAACAGGTACCAGTGAGGTAGTGTATATTACCCTCATGTTGGTATCACAACATTATAAACAGGGTCCCAGTGAGGTAGTGTATATTACCCTCATGTTGGTATCACAACATACAGATCATTATAAACAGGGTACCAGTGAGGTAGTGTATATTACCCTCATGTTGGTATCACAACATTATAAACAGGGTACCAGTGAGGTAGTGTATATTACCCTCATGTTGGTATCACAACATTATAAACATGGTACCAGTGAGGTAGTGTATATTACCCTCATGTTGGTATCACAACATTATAAACAGGGTACCAGTGAGGTACTGTATATTACCCTCATGTTGGTATCACAACATTATAAACAGGGTAACAGTGAGGTAGTGTATATTACCCTCATGTTGGTATCACAACATTATAAACAGGGTCCCAGTGAGGTAGTGTATATTACCCTCATGTTGGTATCACAACATACAGATCATTATAAACAGGGTACCAGTAAGGTAGTGTATATTACCCTCATGTTGGTATCACAACATTATAAACAGGGTACCAGTGAGGTAGTGTATATTACCCTCATGTTGGTATCACAACATTATAAACAGGGTCCCAGTGAGGTAGTGTATATTACCCTCATGTTGGTATCACAACATACAGATCATTATAAACAGGGTACCAGTGAGGTAGTGTATATTACCCTCATGTTGGTATCACAACATTATAAACAGGGTACCAGTAAGGTACTGTATATTACCCTCATGTTGGTATCACAACATTATAAACATGGTACCAGTGAGGTAGTGTATATTACCCTCATGTTGGTATCACAACATTATAAACATGGTACCAGTGAGGTAGTGTATATTACCCTCATGTTGGTATCACAACATTATAAACATGGTACCAGTGAGGTAGTATATATTACCCTCATGTTGGTATCACAACATACAGATCATTATAAACAGGGTACCAGTGAGGTACTGTATATTACCCTCATGTTGGTATCACAACATTATAAACATGGTACCAGTGAGGTAGTATATATTACCCTCATGTTGGTATCACAACATTATAAACATGGTACCAGTGAGGTACTGTATATTATCCTCATGTTGGTATCACAACATTATAAACAGGGTCCCAGTGAGGTAGTGTATATTACCCTCATGTTGGTATCACAACATACAGATCATTATAAACAGGGTACCAGTGAGGTAGTGTATATTACCCTCATGTTGATATCACAACATACAGATCATTATAAACAGGGTACCAGTGAGGTAGTGTATATTACCCTCATGTTGGTATCACAACATACAGATCATTATAAACAGGGTACCAGTGAGGTAGTGTATATTACCCTCATGTTGGTATCACAATATTATAAACATGGTACCAGTGAGGTAGTGTATATTACCCTCATGTTGGTATCACAACATTATAAACAGGGTACCAGTGAGGTAGTGTATATTACCCTCATGTTGGTATCACAACATTATAAACATGGTACCAGTGAGGTAGTGTATATTACCCTCATGTTGGTATCACAACATTATAAACAGGGTACCAGTGAGGTAGTGTATATTACCCTCATGTTGGTATCACAACATTATAAACATGGTACCAGTGAGGTAGTGTATATTACCCTCATGTTGGTATCACAACATTATAAACAGAGTACCAGTGAGGTAGTGTATATTACCCTCATGTTGGTATCACAACATTATAAACAGGGTACCAGTGAGGTAGTGTATATTACCCTCATGTTGGTATCACAACATTATAAACAGGGTACCAGTGAGGTACTGTATATTATTACCCTCATGTTGGTATCACAACATACAGATCATTATAAACAGGGTACCAGTAAGGTGCTGTATATTACCCTCATGTTGGTATCACAACATTATAAACAGGGCACCAGTAAGGTAGTGTATATTACCCTCATGTTGGTATCACAACATTATAAACAGAGTACCAGTGAGGTACTGTATATTACCCTCATGTTGGTATCACAACATTATAAACAGGGTACCAGTGAGGTAGTGTATATTACCCTCATGTTGGTATCACAACATTATAAACAGGGTACCAGTGAGGTACTGTATATTACCCTCATGTTGGTATCACAACATACAGATCATTATGAACAGGGTACCAGTGAGGTACTGTATATTACCCTCATGTTGGTATCACAACATACAGATCATTATAAACAGGGTACCAGTGAGGTAGTGTATATTACCTCATGTTGGTATCACAACATTATAAACAGGGTACCAGTGAGGTAGTGTATATTACCCTCATGTTGGTATCACAACATTATAAACAGGGTACCAGTAAGGTACTGTATATTACCCTCATGTTGGTATCACAACATTATAAACATGGTACCAGTGAGGTAGTGTATATTACCCTCATGTTGGTATCACAACATTATAAACATGGTACCAGTGAGGTAGTGTATATTACCCTCATGTTGGTATCACAACATTATAAACAGAGTACCAGTGAGGTAGTGTATATTACCCTCATGTTGGTATCACAACATTATAAACAGGGTACCAGTGAGGTAGTGTATATTACCCTCATGTTGGTATCACAACATTATAAACAGGGTACCAGTGAGGTACTGTATATTATTACCCTCATGTTGGTATCACAACATACAGATCATTATAAACAGGGTACCAGTAAGGTGCTGTATATTACCCTCATGTTGGTATCACAACATTATAAACAGGGCACCAGTAAGGTAGTGTATATTACCCTCATGTTGGTATCACAACATTATAAACAGAGTACCAGTGAGGTACTGTATATTACCCTCATGTTGGTATCACAACATTATAAACAGGGTACCAGTGAGGTAGTGTATATTACCCTCATGTTGGTATCACAACATTATAAACAGGGTACCAGTGAGGTACTGTATATTACCCTCATGTTGGTATCACAACATACAGATCATTATGAACAGGGTACCAGTGAGGTACTGTATATTACCCTCATGTTGGTATCACAACATACAGATCATTATAAACAGGGTACCAGTGAGGTAGTGTATATTACCCTCATGTTGGTATCACAACATTATAAACAGGGTACCAGTGAGGTAGTGTATATTACCCTCATGTTGGTATCACAACATTATAAACAGGGTACCAGTAAGGTACTGTATATTACCCTCATGTTGGTATCACAACATTATAAACATGGTACCAGTGAGGTAGTGTATATTACCCTCATGTTGGTATCACAACATTATAAACATGGTACCAGTGAGGTAGTGTATATTACCCTCATGTTGGTATCACAACATTATAAACATGGTACCAGTGAGGTAGTGTATATTACCCTCATGTTGGTATCACAACATACAGATCATTATAAACAGGGTACCAGTAAGGTACTGTATATTACCCTCATGTTGGTATCACAACATTATAAACAGGGTCCCAGTGAGGTAGTGTATATTACCCTCATGTTGGTATCACAACATACAGATCATTATAAACATGGTACCAGTGAGGTACTGTATATTACCCTCATGTTGGTATCACAACATACAGATCATTATAAACAGGGTACCAGTAAGGTAGTGTATATTACCCTCATGTTGGTATCACAACATTATAAACAGGGTCCCAGTGAGGTAGTGTATATTAGCCTCATGTTGGTATCACAACATTATAAACATGGTACCAGTGAGGTAGTGTATATTACCCTCATGTTGGTATCACAACATACAGATCATTATGAACAGGGTACCAGTGAGGTAGTGTATATTACCCTCATGTTGGTATCACAACATACAGATCATTATAAACAGGGTCCCAGTGAGGTAGTGTATATTACCCTCATGTTGGTATCACAACATTATAAACATGGTACCAGTGAGGTAGTGTATATTACCCTCATGTTGGTATCACAACATTATAAACAGGGTCCCAGTGAGGTAGTGTATATTACCCTCATGTTGGTATCACAACATACAGATCATTATAAACAGGGTACCAGTGAGGTAGTGTATATTACCCTCATGTTGGTATCACAACATTATAAACAGGGTACCAGTAAGGTACTGTATATTACCCTCATGTTGGTATCACAACATTATAAACATGGTACCAGTGAGCTAGTGTATATTACCCTCATGTTGGTATCACAACATTATAAACATGGTACCAGTGAGGTAGTGTATATTACCCTCATGTTGGTATCACAACATACAGATCATTATAAACAGGGTACCATTAAGGTACTGTATATTACCCTCATGTTGGTATCACAACATTATAAACAGGGTCCCAGTGAGGTAGTGTATATTACCCTCATGTTGGTATCACAACATTATAAACATGGTATCAGTGAGGTAGTGTATATTACCCTCATGTTGGTATCACAACATTATAAACAGGGTACCAGTGAGGTAGTGTATATTACCCTCATGTTGGTATCACAACATACAGATCATTATAAACAGGGTACCATTAAGGTACTGTATATTACCCTCATGTTGGTATCACAACATTATAAACAGGGTCCCAGTGAGGTAGTGTATATTACCCTCATGTTGGTATCACAACATTATAAACATGGTATCAGTGAGGTAGTGTATATTACCCTCATGTTGGTATCACAACATTATAAACAGGGTACCAGTGAGGTACTGTATATTACCCTCATGTTGGTATCACAACATTATAAACAGGGTACCAGTGAGGTACTGTATATTACCCTCATGTTGGTATCACAACATACAGATAATTATAAACAGGGTACCAGTAAGGTGCTGTATATTACCCTCATGTTGGTATCACAACATTATAAACAGGGTACCAGTAAGGTAGTGTATATTACCCTCATGTTGGTATCACAACATTATAAACATGGTACCAGTGAGGTACTGTATATTACCCTCATGTTGGTATCACAACATACAGATCATTATAAACAGGGTACCAGTGAGGTAGTGTATATTACCCTCATGTTGGTATCACAACATTATAAACAGGGTCCCAGTGAGGTAGTGTATATTACCCTCATGTTGGTATCACAACATTATAAACAGGGTACCAGTGAGGTAGTGTATATTACCCTCATGTTGGTATCACAACATACAGATCATTATAAACAGGGTACCAGTGAGGTAGTGTATATTACCCTCATGTTGGTATCACAACATTATAAACAGGGTCCCAGTGAGGTAGTGTATATTACCCTCATGTTGGTATCACAACATTATAAACAGGGTACCAGTGAGGTAGTGTATATTACCCTAATGTTGGTATCACAACATACAGATCATTATAAACAGGGTACCAGTGAGGTAGTGTATATTACCCTCATGTTGGTATCACAACATTATAAACATGGTACCAGTGAGGTACTGTATATTACCCTCATGTTGGTATCACAACATACAGATCATTATAAACAGGGTACCAGTGAGGTAGTGTATATTACCCTCATGTTGGTATCACAACATTATAAACAGGGTCCCAGTGAGGTAGTGTATATTACCCTCATGTTGGTATCACAACATTATAAACAGGGTACCAGTGAGGTAGTGTATATTACCCTCATGTTGGTATCACAACATACAGATCATTATAAACAGGGTACCAGTGAGGTAGTGTATATTACCCTCATGTTGGTATCACAACATTATAAACAGGGTCCCAGTGAGGTAGTGTATATTACCCTCATGTTGGTATCACAACATTATAAACAGGGTACCAGTGAGGTAGTGTATATTACCCTAATGTTGGTATCACAACATACAGATCATTATAAACAGGGTACCAGTGAGGTAGTGTATATTACCCTCATGTTGGTATCACAACATTATAAACAGGGTACCAGTGAGGTACTGTATATTACCCTCATGTTGGTATCACAACATACAGATCATTATAAACAGGGTACCAGTAAGGTACTGTATATTACCCTCATGTTGGTATCACAACATACAGATTTTTATAAACAGGGTACCAGTGAGGTAGTGTATATTACCCTCATGTTGGTATCACAACATTATAAACAGGGTCCCAGTGAGGTACTGTATATTACCCTCATGTTGGTATCACAACATTATAAACATGGTACCAGTGAGGTACTGTATATTACCCTCATGTTGGTATCACAACATACAGATCATTATAAACAGGTACCAGTGAGGCTATTCCAGCAGCATACCTTCCAATGAGTTATATGTGCAGATGTGTGTGTGATGCAAATGTGATGCATGTGTGTGTGTGTGTGATGTGTTTGTAAAGTTGTCCCTTTTCAAGTTTAGGTTTTTAACCAGGATATCAAGAAGGACCACATATGTTGGGGAAAGTGAAAGCTTTCAAAAATATGTTTAAGCGTTTGTAAACATGCAGAGCCTCATAGTATGTTGTGAAAACTTCAGTCCTAATGATGCCAACTGACATAAACTGTTGAAGGGTCTCGCAGGGGTACGACAAGCCCTAAAATAAGTCTAATGCAGGTCCGAATCACCTGGGATCTGCAGGCAGAACTGAAACGTTTCAAACGAGTCATTTGGGTGAATGTTGAATCATACAAGGGCATGTCAACTTCGGATTTGGCTGCTGTGTCTGTAGGAGGTAGTTTTCCCTTAAGGGAGAAGAGCGAAGGAAGAGCGAGAGAGAGGGATGGAGAGAGAGAGTGATGGGAGAGAGAGAGTGATGGAGAGAGAGAGTGATGGAGAGAGAGAGAGAGAGAGAGAGAGAGAGAGAGAGAGAGAGAGAGAGAGAGAGAGAGAGAGAGAGAGAGAGAGAGAGAGAGAGAGATGGAGAGAGAGAGGGATGGAGAGGGTGAGAGTGATGGAGAGAGAGAGAGGGATGGAGAGGGTGAGAGGATGGGATGAGAGAGAGAGAGAGAGAGAGAGAGAGAGAGAGAGAGAGAGAGAGAGAGAGAGAGAGAGAGAGGGGGATGGAGAGGGTGAGAGTGATGGAGAGAGGGGAGAGAGAGAGAGAGAGAGAGATGGGAGAGAGAGAGAGAGAGAGAGATGGAGAGAGAGAGAGAGGGGGATGGAGAGGGGGAGAGTGATGGAGAGAGAGAGAGAGAGGAGAGAGAGAGAGAGAGAGAGCGAGATGGAGAGAGAGAGAGAGAGCGAAGGAAGGAGAGAGAGGGATGGAGAGGGTGAGAGTGATGGAGAGAGAGAGAGAGGGAGAGGGAGAGAGAGAGAGAGAGAGAGAGAGAGTGAAGGAAGGGGGAGAGAGAGAGCGATGGAGAGAGAGAGAGAGAGAGAGAGTGATGGAGAGAGAGAGAGAGAGGAGAGAGAGAGAGTGATGGAGAGAGAGAGCGAAGGAAGGAGAGAGAGAGAGCGATGGAGAGAGAGAGAGAGAGAGAGCGTGATGGAGAGGAGAGAGAGAGAGAGAGAGGGAGAGAGAGGGAGAGAGAGAGAGAGAGCGAAGGAAGGGAGAGAGAGGGATGGAGAGGGATGGAGAGGGTGATGGTGATGGAGAGAGAGAGAGGGAGAGAGAGAGAGAGAGAGCGAAGGAAGGAGAGAGAGGGATGGAGAGGGTGAGAGTGATGAGAGAGAGAGAGAGAGAGAGTGATGGAGAGAGAGAGCGAAGGAAGGGGAGAGAGAGAGCGATGGAGAGAGAGAGAGGGGTGGAGATAGAGAGCGATGGAGATAGAGAGTAATGGAGAGGGAGAGAGCGATGGAGAGAGAGCGCGAAGGAAGAGAGAGAGAGAGCGGTGGAGAGAGAGAGAACAATGGAGAGAGAGAGAGTGATGGAGAGAGAGAGAGAGAGCGATGGAGGAGAGAGAGAGAGAGAGCGATAGAGAGAGAGAGAGAGAGCGATAGAGAGAAAGAGCGATGGAGAGAGGGCGAGGGAGAGGGAGAGAGAGCGCGATGGAGAGAGAAGACCGATTCGAGAGAGAGAGAGTGCGATGGAGAGAGAGAATGAAGAAAGAGCGATGGAGAGAGAGAGAGAGAGGGAGAGAGAGAGAGAATGAAGAAAGAGTGATGGAGAGAGAGGGAGAGGGAGAGAGAGAGACAGAGAGAATGAAGAAAGAGCGATGGAGAGGGAGAATGAAGAAAGAGCGATGGAGAGAGAGAGAGGGAGAGGGAGAGGGAGAGGGAGAGAGAGAGACAGAGAGAATGAAGAAAGAGTGATGGAGAGAGAGGGAGAGGGAGAGAGAGAGACAGAGAGAATGAAGAAAGAGTGATGGAGAGAGAGGGAGAGGGAGAGAGAGAGAGACAGAGAGAATGAAGAAAGAGCAATGGAGAGAGAGAGAGAAAGAGCGATGGAGAGAGAGAATGAAGAAAGAGCGATGGAGAGAGAGAGAGAGAGAGAGTGATGGAGAGAGAGGGAGAGAGAGAGTGATGGAGAGAGGGAGAGGGAGAGAGAAAGACAGAGAGAATGAAGTAAGAGCGATGGAGAGAGAGGGAGAGAGAGAGACAGAGAGAATGAAGAAAGAGTGATGGAGAGAGAGGGAGAGGGAGAGAGAGAGACAGAGAGAATGAAGAAAGAGTGATGGAGAGAGAGAGAGAGAGGGGAGAGAGAGAGACAGAGAGAGAGAAAGAGCGATGGAGAGAGAGAATGAAGAAAGAGCGATGGAGAGAGGGAAAGAGAAAGAGCGATGGAGAGAGAGAATGAAGAAAGAGCGATGGAGAGAGAGAGAGAGGGAGAGGGAGAGCGGGGTGCGCACTTGGCAGCAGGGAGCAGAGTGATGTGGAAATCTTTCTAGCTCTTTGTTTCATGGGCCAGGTGATGCCTGTCTTCTCCAGTCAAAATATTTTCACCTCCCAAAATAATTCACAAAGTCATACTTTGCCACCATGGCCTTTTTTTTGCCTTTACCTCCCTTCTCACCTAATTTTCTCACATTGTATATAGACTTGTTTATACTGTATTATTGACTGTATGTTTGTTTTACACCATGTGTAACTCTGTGTCGTTGTATCTGTCGAACTGCTTTGCTTTATCTTGGCCAGGTCGCAGTTGTAAATGAGAACTTGTTCTCAACTTGCCTACCTGGTTAAATAAAGGTGAAATAAAAAAATAAAAAAATGCTAGCACCACAGTTTGGAATTGCTTTTGGTGCAAAAAAAAAAAGAGGATTCAAAGACGAAAAGACAAGCCACTTAAATAACCAGAAATGAGGATGACTTGACGACTACAGAACTGCTATTCTATGGTTTGGTGCATCGTTGTCAGAATTTGCATAGACATGTACATGCTGATATGCGCCAACAAAGTAGAATGCTAAAGTCATACAAGTTTAACCTTCCCATCATGAAATATACAGATGTGTGTATCTGCATGGCTGGACTGCCCAAATAGGTTCTCATGTCATCAAACATTTATAGCCACATCAAGCGAGCGTCTCAATGTCATCCAAACGGGAAATGGACAGATTCCATTGCTACCTACTACCAGTAGTGGGAAGAGTATCCATTTGGTCATATTTGAGTAAATGGACAGATTACATTGCTACCTACTACCAGTAGAGGGAAGAGCATCCATTTGGTCATATTTGAGTAAATGGACAGATTCCATTGCTACCTACTACCAGTAGAGGGAAGAGCATCCATTTGGTCATATTTGAGTAAATGGACAGATTCCATTGCTACCTACTACCAGTAGAGGGAAGAGCATCCATTTGGTCATATTTGAGTAAATGGACAGATTACATTGCTACCTACTACCAGTAGAGGGAAGAGCATCCATTTGGTCATATTTGAGTAAATGGACAGATTCCATTGCTACCTACTACCAGTAGAGGGAAGAGTATCCATTTGGTCATATTTGAGTAAATGTAAAGAAATCTCAATAAAAAGGACTCAAGTAAAATAATACTTGAATATACTTCATGTTATACATCCTTTTAAAATGATTTAAATTAAGCAAACCAGACGGCACAATTTATTTTTTATTTTATTTATTAGTTATCCAAAGGGCTCACTCCAACATTCAGAAATGATTTGCAAACAGAGCGTTTTCTTGTGTTTAATGAGTCCGTCAGATCAGAGGCAGTAGGGATGACCAGGGGTATCCTCTTGATAAGTGTGTGAATTGGACCATTTTCCTGTCCTGCTAAGTATTTGACGTAGTTACTTTACTGTAAAGTAATGCTCACAGGGCCAGATGGAGATACACATGGACCCCATTCAATGTGTTGTAGGGAAACAATAGAAAGGATGACAGACACTCACTCTCTGCATCACACACACACACGTCACACACGGCACACACACTCTCTCTCTCATACCCACAATTCTACAAATGTAGGATCTTAATTTGATCATTTGTTGCTGAGAAATTTATTTTTAAATGTATTATTTAAAATAATACATTTTAAAATGTTAAAATTTTGTAATTTCATCTTTTTCTCACATTTCTCTCATTTCAGACTTAAGAGAGACAGAAGAGAAAAGAAGGAGGGAGAGAGAAGAGAGGAGAGAGAGAAAAGAAAAGAAAATAAGGAGAGAGAAGGAGAGAGAAGAGAGAGAGAGAGAGGAAGAGAGAAGAGAGAGAGAGAGAGAGAGAGAGAGAGAAAGAGAAAAGAAGAGAGAGAGAGAGAGAGAGAGAGAGAGAGAAAGAGAAAAGAAGGAGAGAGAAGAGAGAGAGAGAGAGAGAGAGAGAAAGAGAAAAGAAGGAGAGAGAAGAGAGAGAGAGAGAAGAGAGAGAGAGAGAGAGAGAGAGAGAGAGGAGAGAGAGAAAGAGAAAAGAACGAGAGAGAAAAGAAGGAGAGAGAGAGAGAGAGAGAGAGAGAAAAGAAGGAGAGAGAGAGAGAGAGAGAGAGAAGAAAAGAAGGAGAGAGAGAGAGAGAGAGAGAGAGAAAAAGGAGAGAGAAAAAGGAGAGAGAGAGAGAGAGAGAGAGAGAGAGAGAGAGAGAGAGAGAGAGAGAGAGAAAGAAAAGGAAAAGAGGGTGACAGCTTCTTCCTTCTTCCTCACTGAGTCATTGTTGCCTGATACTACATGAAGTAACAACTTATTTGGCTGTCGATCTCTGACAAGTCTTTCCACAACTAACATTTTCATTTGTAATTATACAAACTTTTTTAAGACATGGATTTAATCATTGAATGTTAATCACTGAACCATGGAACTGTAAAAGTCACGCCCCTCTCAGCAAGTTGGCTATAAGCACTTGATGTGTGTATGATGTTATGAACGGATGTTTGGCTGGTGTTACATGCATGGACAAGCATTAAACAGAACTGATGTTTGGCTGGTGTTACATGCATGGACAAGCATTAAACAGAACTGATGTTTGGCTGGTGTTACATGCATGGACAAGCATTAAACAGAACTGATGTTTGGCTGGTGTTACATGCATGGACAAGCATTAAACAGAACTCTCAGAACATCACACATGCAGGCACGGTCCTGGATGTTCTACCGCCCTAGGTGAAGCAAAAAAGATCAATGCCCTCCATTCCCAGTTTGTAAAACAAGACTACAGACTCATCATTTTGGCAATTTAACATCTGCATATCAGCTACCCAAGTTTATCAAGTGTTATTTTGAGCCTGTTACCACAGCTGTTTATTTGGAGGATGTATAAACAGATGTTCATTTGGAGGATGTTTAACAGATGTTTATTTGGAGGCTGTATTTGTATAATTAATAACTGAACAGATTTGTAGGCTGTTTATTTGGAGGCTGTTTATTTGGAGGCTGTTTATTTGAGGCTGTTTATTTGGAACAGATGTTCATTTGGAGGCTGTTTATTTGAAGGCTGTTTATGCTGTTTATTTGGGGGATGTTTATTTGTAGGCTGTTTATTTGGAGGCTGTTTATTTGGGGGATGTTTATTTAGGCTGTATGAACAGATGTTTATTTGTAGGCTGTTTATTTGAAGGCTGTTTATTTGTAGGCTGTTTATTTGGGGGATGTTTATTTGTAGGCTGTTTATTTGAGGCTGTTTATTTGGGGGATGTTTATAGGCTGTTTATTTGGGGGATGTTTATTTGAAGGCTGTTAATTTGGGGGATGTTTATTTGTAGGCTGTTTATTTGGAGGATGTTTATTTGGAATGTATAAACAGATGTTTATTTGGAGGATGTATAAACAGATGTTTATTTGGAAACTGTTTATTTGGAGGTTGTTTACACAGCTGATTAATAATATAATAATAGCTGTATAATAAATAACTTTATAATTAATAAATGTATAATAAATAACTGTATAATGAATAACTGTATAAGAAATAACTGTATAATAAATAACTGTATAATTAATAACTGTATAATAAATAACTGTATAAGAAATAACTGTATAATAAATAACTGTATAATTAATAATGTATAATAAATAACTGCATAATAAATAACTGTATAATAAATAACTGTATAATGAATAACTGTATAATAATAACTTTATAATAAATAACTGTATAATAAATAACTTTATAATAAATAACTGCACAATAAATAATGTTATAATGAATAACTTTATAATGAATAAGTGTACAATGAAAAACGGTACAATAAATAACTGTATAATGAATAACTGTATAATGAATAACTGTATAATAATAACTTTATAATGAATAACTGTATAATTAATAACTGTATATTAAATAACTGTATAATTAATAACTGTATAATAAATAACTGTATCATAAAGAACTGTGTATTAAATAACTGTATAATGAATAACTGTACAATAAATAACTGTGTAATAAATAACTGTACAATAAATAACTGTATAATAAATAACTGCATAATAAATAACTGTATAATAAATAACCGTATAATAAATAACCGTATAATAAATAACTGTGTAATAAATAACTGTATAATGAATAACTGTATAATAAATAACTGTATAATAAATAACCGTATAATAAATAACTGTGTAATAAATAACCGTATAATAAATAACTGTGTAATAAATAACTGTGTAATAAATAACTGTATAATGAATAACTGTATAATAAATAACTGTATAATAAATAACTGTATAATAAATAACTGTATAATAAATAACTGTATAATGAATAACTGTATAATGAATAACTTTATAATGAATAACTGTGTAATAAATAACTGCACAGCTGTAATGCATATGAAGTTAATGAAACACTATAAACGCCCAGTTGGAATTTAGTATTTCATTTCAACGTGCCAACAACAGAATGATGTGTGTGGAATGAATGACCATCAGTTGGTTATTATCGATTGACTGTCCGCTGAGCTCTAGAGGCAGTCAGAGCTCCATAAACTTCTCTAAAAGGTCACTCGCTAACATTTTCATGAACCTATCATTTATTGACCGAAAACAGCAAATAGCCCAGTTGATCCCAACCAGGAATGGATAAACACTCTGGTGTTTACCTGACAAACAGTGTAACCCTGATAGATCTCTTTCCCTCACAAGTAGCATCACAGAGGCCATGCCTCCGTGTAGTAGTCTATAAGTGTGATCTCGACTCAAATGACAAAACAAGGGAAATGGATTTCAGCCATCTAATAGTAGAGTCACAGATGGTATCTGTGGAAGGTCAACTGGTATCATTTCATTTGAAATTCATATTATAAACAAATTAAGTATCAGGCTGCTTCAGAAATGCTGCCAATACCCACAGGGAAGGGGTGTGCGTGGACCCTATTCCAACTAAACTACTGAAAGAGCTGCTCCCTGTGCTTGGCCCTCCTATGTTGAACATAATAAATGGCTCTCTTCCCGGATGTGTACCAAACTCACTAAAAGTGGCAGTAATAAATTTGAAAAAGCCAAACCTGACCCAGAAAATATAAAAACTTTCGGCCTATATCGAATCTTCCATTCCTCTCAAACAAATTTGAAAAAGCTGTTGCGCAGCAACTCATTGCCTTCCTGAAGACAAACAATGTATATGAAATGCTTCAGTCTGGTTTTAGACCCCATCATAGCACCGAGACTGCACTTGTGAAGGTGGTAAATTACCTTTTAATGGCGTCAGACCGAGGCTCTGCATCTGTCCTCGTGCTCCTAGACCTTAGTGCTGCTTTTGATACCTTTTAATCGATCACCACATTCTTTTGGAGGGATTGGAAACCCAAATTGATCTACACGGACAAGTTCTGGACTGGTTTAGATCTTATCTGTCGGAAAGATATCAGTTTGTCTCGGTGAATGGTTTGTCCTCTGACAAATCAACTGTACATTTCGGTGTTCCTCACAAGGTACCGTCTTAGAACCACTATTGTTTTCACTATCTATTTTACCTCTTGGGGATGTCATTAGAAAACATAATGTTAACTTTCACTGCTATGCGGATGACACACAGCTGTACATTTCAATGAAACATGGTGAAGCCCCAAAATTGCTAGAAGCCTGTGTTTCAGACGTAAGGAAGTGGATGGCTGCAAACTTTCTACTTTTAAACTCGGACAAAACAGAGATGCTTGTTCTAGGTCCCAAGAAACAAAGAGATCTTCTGTTGAATCTGACAATTAATATTGATGATTGTACAGTCGTCTCAAATAAAACTGTGAAGGACCTCGGTCTTACTCTGGACCGTGATCTCTCTTTGACGAACATATCAAGACTGTTTCAATGACAACTTTTTTACATTTACATAACATTGAAAAAAAAATGTTGTGTCAAAAAATGATGCAGAAAAATGTATCCCATGCTTTTGTTACTTCTAGGTTAAACTACTGCAGTGCTCTACTTTCCGGCTACCCAGATAAAGCACTAAATAAACTTCAGTTTAACACGGCTTCTAGAATTTTTACTAGAGCCAAACAATTTGATCATATTACTCCAGTGCTTGCCTCCCTACACTGGCTTCCTGTTAAGGTAAGGGCTGATTTCAAGGTTTTACTGCTAACCTACAAAGCATTACATGGGCTTACTCCTACCTATCTCTCTGATTTGGTCCTGCCGTACATACCTACACGTACGCTCCGGTCACAAGATGCAGGCCTCCTAATTGTCCCTAGAAATTATAAGCAAACAGCTGGAGGCAGGGCTTTCTCCTATAGAGCTCTATTTTTATGGAATGGTCTGGCTACCCATGAGAGAGATGCACACTCAGTCGCAACCTTTCAGTGTTTATTGAAAACTAATCTCTTCAGTAGGTCCTATGATTGAGTTTATTCTGGCCCAGGAATGTGAAGGTGAAGGTACTGGAGCAACGAACCACCCTTGCTGTCTCTGTCTGGCCGGTTCCCCTCTCTCCACTGGGATTCTCTGCCTCTAAACCGATTACAGGGGTTACTGGCTTACTGGTGCTCTTCATGCCGTCCCTAGGATGGGTGCGTCACTTGAGTGGGTTGAGTCACTGACGTGGTCTTCCTGTCTGGGTTGGCGCCCACCCTTGGGTTGTGCCGTGGCAGAGATCTTTGTGGGCTATACTGGCCTTGTCTCAGGATGGTAAGTTGATGGTTGAAGATATCCCTCTAGTGGTGCGGGGGTGTGCTTTGGAAAAGTTGGTGGGGTTATATCCTGCCTATTTGGCCTTGACCGGGGAATCATCAGATGGGGCCACAGTGTCTCCTGACCCCTCCTGTCTCAGCCTCCAGTATTTATGCTGCAGTAGTTTATGTGTCGGGGGGCTAGGGTCAGTCTGTTATATCGGGAGTATTTCTCCTGTCTTATCCAGTGTCCTGTGTGAATTTAAGTATGCTCTCTAATTCTCTCTTTCTCTCTTTCTTGCTTTCTCTCTCTCAGAGGACCTGAGCCCTAGGACCATGCCCAGGACCACCTGGCATGATGACGCCTTGTTGTACCCCAGTCCACCTGGCCGTGCTGCTGCTCCAGTTTCAACTGTTCTGCCTGCGGCTATGGAACCCTGGCCTGTTCACTGGGATTACTATTATTTGACCATTCTGGTAATTTATGAACATTTGAACATCTTGGCCATGTTCTGTTATAATCTCCACCCGACACAGCCAGAAGAGGACTGGCCACCCCTCAAAGCCTGGATCCTCTCTAGGTTTCAACTTAGCTTTTGGCCTTTCTAGGGAGTTTTTCCTAGCCACGGTGCTTCTACACCTGCATTGCTTGCTGTTTGGGGTTTTAGGATGGGTTTCTGAACAGCACTTTGATATATCAGCTGTTGTAAGAAGGGCTTTATAAATACATTTGTTTTTGATTTGTATACATTCACGTGTGTTGTGTGTGTGTGTTACGTGTGTGTGTAACGTGCCTGTGTGTTACTTGGGTGTGTGTTACGTGCGTGTGTGTTACGTGTGCGTGTGTGTGTATGTTACGTGTGTTACATGCGAACATGTGCGCTACACCCACACACACACGCATATTTATAAACCATCCATTTTGTATTTACTGTGGATGTATTTAAAACCCATCCGTTTTGTATTTATTGTGGATGTATTTAAAATAAAACCCATCCGTTTTGTATTTACTGTGGATGTATTTAAAACCCATTTGTTTGTATTTATTGTGGATGTATTTAAAAACTGTTTGTATTTACTGTGGATGTATTTAAAACCCATCCCGTTTTGTATTTACTGTGGATGTATTTAAAACCCATCTGTTTGTATTTACTGTGGATGTATTTAAAACCCACCCGTTTTGTATTTACTGTGGATGTATTTAAAACCCATCTGTTTGTATTTACTGTGGATGTATTTAAAACCCATCTGTTTGTATTTACTGTGGATGTATTTAAAACCCATCTGTTTGTATTTACTGTGGATGTATTTGAAAACCCACCCGTTTGGTATTTACTGTGGATGTATTTAAAACCCATCTGTTTGTATTTACTGTGGATGTATTTAAAACCCACCTGTTTGGTATTTACTGTGGATGTATTTAAAACCCACCCGTTTGGTATTTACTGTGGATGTATTTAAAACCTTAAACCCCATCCGTTTGGTATTTACTGTGGATGTATTTAAAACCTTAAACCCCATCCGTTTGGTATTTACTGTGGATGTATTTAAAACCTTAAAACCCATCCGTTTGGTATTTACTGTGGATGTATTAAAACCCACCCGTTTGGTATTTACTGTGGATGTAAAACCTTAACTGTGGAAATATTTAAAACCCAACCCATCCGTTTTGTATTTACTGTGGATGTATTTAAAACCCATCTGTTCTGTTTTTACTGTGGATGTATTTAGAACCACCTGGTGTTTATTTTCAACTCCCATAGTATCTCCCCGCTGCTTTCCCGTCCACTCACAACCCAACTCATAAATCCTGGGCTTGCTGGCCCGCCTGTCCGTCTCAGTCAGTCTCGTCCCGCTCCTTCCTGTCTGATGAGGCGGAGACAGCGAGGCAGATTGTTTTTGGATGAGCGCATCAATCAGATCCGCACGTCGCTCATAAAGGGACATATGCAATATCTTGGCACCGCTATCCTCCATCACAACGTTTCGCCCACCAATAAGCTCTGTTATTTATGACCCCAGATCCTCGCTCTGGAGGGAGAGACGTTCAACCATTCATTTAGAGGGATGTTAAGTTAAATGTTACGGCAAACACACAACATACTGACTACAATCATCGTGTATATTTTGGTATAGGCACGTGTCAGGTGTACGGTGGGCCTCTGGGGATTTATTTCAGTCATGTTTTATGTATATATTTGAAGCTGATAGTCATCTGTGTAGCTATAACCTGTCCAAATCTGATTCACTTGTTTGCAACCTCAACCTAGGAATGTGAAAACAGGGGGCCAATCGTTGAGCGGTGTGATGAAGTACTACTATACAGCTTCCAAAATGGCTGACGTCTCAACTGACAGAGAACCAAAGTGGACCAAGACAGGGCCTATGCTCATCTGCCGAAGAGTCCTCCCACAGCCAACCTCAGACAGACACGGCATGGGCCAAAACATGGCTGTAGTTACTGGCACCTTACCCTCAATGGCCCTCAGTCCCTGAGCATATCGCTGTAGCCTCCAGGCACCTGGTAGCTTCTGCTCCTGACTAAAGAGCTCAACCTCAAGGTGCTGAGAAGAGACACAGACACACACACACACACCAGGGGCAGAAGGTCAAAGCCTGTCAGCTTTGTGTTGTAAGTACATATGCCAGGGTTTTCCTGTTCTCACCTGGGCCATTTCTGTCCCTTTCTCTCCCCAGAACTATAGGACACACACACACAAAGAAGCACACACACACAAACACACAAAAGAAGCACACACACAAGGAAGCACACACGCACACACAAGGAAACACACACACACACAAAGAAAACACACACACACACAAGGAAGGACACACACACACACAAGGAAGCACAAACACACAAGGAAGCACACATACACAAGGAAGCACAAACACACAAGGAAGGACACACACGTTGGAGGAGAACAACACTGAGATTATACAAGCATGAATAGAGTGCCTGCCCTGAGATTGGAAGGTTGTAGAGTTCAGGGGGTGTACTGTTACATCAAGCCTCATTACAGAAACAGGAGATAGACTAGTGTCCTGTCCAGGGGTGTACTGTTACATCAAGCTGCCTCACACTACAGAAACAGGAGATAGACTAGTGTCCTGTCCAGGGGTGTACTGTTACATCAAGCTGCCTCACGCTACAGAAACAGGAGATAGACTAGTGTCCTGTCCAGGGGTGTACTGTTACATCAAGCTGCCTCACGCTACAGAAACAGGAGATAGACTAGTGTCCTGTCCAGGGGGTGTACTGTTACATCAAGCTGCCTCACACTACAGAAACAGGAGATAGACTAGTGTCCTGTCCAGGGGGTGTACTGTTACATCAAGCTGCCTCACGCTACAGAAACAGGAGATAGACTAGTGTCCTGTCCAGGGGTGTACTGGTACATCAAGCTGCCTCACGCTACAGAAACAGGAGATAGACTAGTGTCCTGTCCAGGGGTGTACTGTTACATCAAGCTGCCTCACGCTACAGAAACAGGAGATAGACTAGTGTCCTGTCCAGGGGGTGTACTGTTACATCAAGCTGCCTCACCGTACAGAAACAGGAGATAGACTAGTGTCCTGTCCAGGGGTGTACTGTTACATCAAGCTGCCTCACGCTACAGAAACAGGAGATAGACTAGTGTCCTGTCCAGTACAGGGAGTGACTAGTGTCCTCCAGGGGTGTACATCAAGCTGCCTCACCCTACAGAAACAGGAGATAGACTAGTGTCCTGTTCAGGGGGAGTACTGGTACATCAGTCTGCCTCACACTACAGAAACAGGAGATAGACTAGTGTCCTGTCCAGGGGGTGTACTGTTACATCAAGCTGCCCCACCTTACAGAAACAGGAGATAGACTAGTATCCTGTCCAGGGGGAGTACTGGTACATCAGTCTGCCTCACACTACAGAAACAGGAGATAGACTAGTGTCCTTTCCAGGGGTGTACTGTTACATCAGTCTGCCTCACACTACAGAAACAGGAGATAGACTAGTATCCTGTCCAGGGGGAGTACTGTTACATCAGTCTGCCTCACACTACAGAAACAGGAGATAGGCTCTGCAATCATCTACTGGTCTCACTGTCACACCACTAAATAAAATAATTTACAGTTTCCATCATATAGCTTGTTATCAATTAACTACCTGATTGTCATGTTTTACCTAGGGAGTGGGGAATAGGAGAGAGAGGAGGGAAGGAGCGAGAGAGAGGGGGAGAGGCGGGAAGGAGAGAGAGAGAGGGGGGAGAGGGGAGGGACGGAGAGAGAGAGAGGGGGGAGAGGAGGGAAGAGAGAGAGAGAGGGGGGAGAGGAGGGACGGAGAGAGAGCTAAAGAGAGGTGAGGGGGAAGGAGCAAGAGGGGAGAGAGAGAGAGAGGGGGGGGGGGGGAGTGTGGGAGTCTAAAGTAGTTCATATTTAAGAGTGTGTGAACCGGAACACATCAGAGAGCAGCCATATGGCTCAGATCAAAACCTTCCTCATTCCGAAAGGAAAACTTGGGATAATTAAACACTTCCCTATTAATTCAGCTGTGATAATTAGAGGGGAATTTATTCCACATCAATATTTCACCCCCGTCAGCAGAAACCACCAGGTCACATGAGACCAAGACATAGTTACTTTCACGTTATGCCCTTATTTGGTCATATCTGTAGACGTATGGTCGTGATGGTGAGTACCTCTGCCCTGACTGTCTGCTCTCTTCAAGAAGAGCATGATGGGTTGGATTAGTTACACGCTCAAATGTTCAGTGGCGTCCAGAGTTCAGTCGGCTGTTCAGTCAGTTGGTTCCGTTTCATTAGACTTTAAATATCTCTACATAGACACTGCTGCTAAAACTCTTATTATGCATGTCCTAAAGCATGTCCTAAAGCATGTCCTAAAGCATGTCCTAAAGCATGTCCTAATGCATGTACTAAAGCATGTCCTAAAGCATGTCCTAAAGCATGTCCTAAAGCATGTACTAAAGCATGTCCTAAAGCATGTCCTAAAGCATGTCCTAAAGCATGTCCTAAAGCATGTCATGTACTAAAGCATGTCCTAAAGCATGTACTAAAGCATGTCCTAAAGCATGTACTAAAGCATGTCCTAAAGCATGTCCTAAAGCTTATATCTCCCCAACATTCTGGATTCTCTACCCTGGCTGCCAATCAACAAAGACTAAACTACAAAATGTCTGTGCTGCTCACTTTCAAATGCATCTATTGTAACTTCCTCCCAATTTCTCTCTCTGTCTCTCTCTGTCTCTCTCTCTCTCTCTCTCTCTCTCTCTCTCTCTCTCTCTCTCTCTCTCTCTCTCTCTCTCTCCCTGTAAGCATTTACAGTATGTATGGTGTCAGACTGCATGTCTCAGTATTTTCCAAACAAAATGAAACATTTGCAGGATATTACAATTAATCGAGAGGCCTAGTGCTCTGAAATAATTGTATTTGTTTCATATCGTAGACGCAGAAAATCTTTCATTCATGGCAAGTAAAGCTCAGAGATGTTCCATCACTCTCATTGTCTGATTTAACTGTGTTCATAATATGGCCTCTGCTCAAAGGAACCTGTAGGAACCTTTAAACTTTTATCTGATCAAAAGTTAAAGGTTGCTCTATATATATATATATATATATATATATATATATTCCCGACCACCCATATAGAATGTATGCACACATGACTGTAAGTCGCTTTGATAAAAGCGTCTGCTAAATGGCATATATTATTATTATTATTATTATATATATATATATATATATATAGAGAGAGAGAGAGAGAGAGAGAGAGAGAGAGAGAGAGAGAGAGAGACCTAGATGCCAGAACTGACAAGAACCTAACAATCTCAGCACACAGGGGACCTACCTGAAGGTAACAGTATTTCCTCCCAAATAAGCCCCCAAGACACAACTATGACAAAACAACCAACAAAAACGGGTCACAACTCATCCCTTAGCAGTATTACTGTGGATTACTTTATCAGTGACTTCAACCCAGAGTCTCTCAGAGAGTTCAGCCCACTGACACCCTTATCAGACCACAGCAAAATCACAGTCTACTTGAACAGAGCAATACTCAATCATGAGGCATCAAAGCCAAAGGAACTGAGTAACATTAAGAAATGCTATAGATGGAAGGAATGTAGTGTGGAAACCTACCAAAAACAATTAGGCAACAACAAATTAAATCCCTTTTAGACAATTTCCTGGACAAAACATTCTCTTCTGGGAAAGAGGTATCTATTCAAAATGGAGATTTATGGATAAACCACTTCTCAAATCCTTTTGGCCCTAAAACAAAGGACAAACAGCAAAACATATACTTGATCAAATACAAAGCTTAGCATCACCTATTAAAGACTCCCAGAACCCACTGGATTCTCCAATTACATGGAATGAACTACAGAACCAAATACAAACCCTCCAAACCATCCTAAATTAAATGATAAAATACACAGACCACAAATTCCAATTAGCTATACTTAAACTATTTAACCTCGTCCTCATCTTCCCCAATATAACAAAAATAATGGTGTTCCAAAAAGGTCCAGTTGGCAGGAATACAAATACAAATTCCACCTAGACACCATTGCCCTAGAGAACACAAAAACTATATCTGCCTTGGCCTAAACATCAGCGCCAAAGGTAACTTGATC
>NW_026284601.1:52500-59691 GCF_023373465.1 Oncorhynchus keta
GAGAGAGAGAGAGAGAGAGAGAGAGAGAGAGAGGGCGACAGAATAGGGGCCAGCCCATGCTTGACCCATCTCCCGGCTAGGGCTCCTGGGCTACTCCTGAAGCTCACTCATCGGCTACAATATCCTTCTACTGCCGGTACTGGCACGAACCCCGCCGATCCTTCACGACTGGAATATCGACATAATCTGCCCGAGGATCCGAACAGGCCCCTCAGGCGTGACATCCCCTGAAGGCCCATTCTGCTGACCGCCTGCTAGCTATCTATAGCATATTGACTGCTGATCCACCGGACAGTTTCTTGACCACTATACCCATTTTGCCAATTAGACTTGGACCCCTCTGCTACTTGGAACCCTACTAATACCACGATCGGTCTGTCGACGTCACCGCACGAGGAGGCAAAAACAGACTTTTCCCCATCGCGGACGCCCCTCTAAGGCCCTTATGCCAGCCTAGCCCCGGCCTGCTAACTGTCTGAATCGCCATGTCCCCAGCCAGCCCAACCACTCACTGGACCCATACGATCACGCATGCCTCTCCCTAATATCAATATGCCTTGTCCATTACTGTCCTGGTTAGTGATTACTGTCTTATTTCACTGTAGAGCCTATAGCCCTACTCAATATGCCTTAACCAACCATGTTGTTCCACCTCCCACATATGCAATTACATTACCTGGTTTAAACATCCCTAGAGACTATATCTCTCTTCATTACTCAATGCCTTAGTTTACCTCCAATGTACTCACATCCCACCTTCCTTTGTCTGTACACTATGCTTTTCATCTATGCTATTGTGCCCAGAAACCTGCTCGTTATACTCTCTGTTCCGAACGCAAGACGACAGTTCGTATAGCATTTAGCAGTACCTCTATCCTACTTCTCCCTCTGTTCTTCTGGTGATGTAGAGGTTAATCCAGGTCCTGCAGTGCCTAGCTCCACTCCTACTCCCAGGTGCCTCATTAGGTGACTTCTGTAACCGTAAAAGCCTTGGTTTCATGCATGTTAACATTAGAAGACTACTCCCTGCTGTTTTATTCACTGCTTTAGCACATTCTGCAACCCGGATGTCTTGCCATGTCTGAATCCTGGTTTAGGAAAACCACCAAAACCTTGAATTTTCCATACCTAACTATAACATTTTCTGCCAAGATAGAACTGCTAAAGGGGGCGGTGTTGCAATCTACTGCAGAGATAGGCCTGCAGAGTTCTATCTTAATTTCCAGGTCTGTACCAAAACAATTTGAGCTTCTACTTCTAAAAATTCACCTTTCCAGAAACAAGTCTCTCACTGTTGCCGCTGCTATAGATCACCCCTCTGCCGCCAGCTGTGCCCCTGACACCATATGTGAATTGATTGCCCCGATTCTATTTTCTGAGCTCGTGCTGCTAGGGTGACCTAAACTGGGACATGCTTAATAACACCTTACATCCTACACCTAAGCTTGATGCACTAATCTCACACAAATTATAAATGAACCTACCAGGTACAACCCCAAATCCGTGAACACAGGCACCTCATAGATATCATCCTAACTAACTCGCCCTCCAAATACACTGCTGTTTTCAACCAAGATCTCAGCGATCACCGCCTCATTGCCTGCATCCGTAATGGGTCTGCAGTCAAACGACCACCCTCATCACCGTCAAACGCTCCCTAAAACACTTCTGCGAACAGGCCTTCTAGTTGACCTAGCCGGGTATCCTGGAATGACATTGACCTCATCCTGTCAGTAGAGGATGCCTGGTTATTCTTTTAAAGCATTTCTCTTACCATCTTAAATAAGCATGCTCCATTCAAAACATTTAGAACTAGGAATAGATATAGCCCTTGGCATTACACTCCAGACCTGTCTGCTCTTGACCAGCACAAAACATCCTGTATGCCTCTGCAATAGCATCAAATAGCCCCTGTGATATGCAACTTTAGGGAAGTTAGGGAAAAAACATTAGAAAGCTAAGGCTAGCTTTTTCAAGCAGAAATTTGCATCCTGTAGTACAAACTCAAAAATGTTCTGGGACACTGTAAAGCCCATGGAGAATAAGAGCACCTTCTCCCAGCTGCCCACTGCACTGAGGCCTAGGGAAACACTGTCACTACCGATAAATCCACAATAACTGTGATTTTCAATAATCATTTTTCTACGGCCATTATGCTTCCACCTGGCTACCCCTATCCCGGGCCAACTGCCAGGCACTCCACAGCAACCCGCCCAAGCTCTCCCCATTCTCCTTCTGTTCTGAAAGAGCTGCAAAAATCTGACCTAAATCAGCCAGGCTAGACAATCTGGACCCCTCTTTCTAAAGTTATCTGCCAAAATTATTGCAGCCCTATTACTAGCCTGTTCAACCTCTCTTTCATCGTCTGAGATTCCCATAGATTGGAAAGCTGCCACAGTCATCCCCCTCTTCAAAGGGGAGACACTCTAGACCCAAACTGCTACAGGCCTATTCTTCTAACCTGCCTTTCTAAAGTCTTTGAAAGCCAAATTAACAAACAGATTACCGATCATTTCTAATCTCACCGTACATTCTCCACTATGCAATCTGGTTTCAGAGCTGGTCATGGGTGCACCTCAGCCACGCTCAAAGGTCCTAAACGATATCATAAACCGCCTATGTAGATAAGAGACATTGCTGCAACCGCATTCATCGATCTGGCGAAGGCTTTCGACTCTGTCAATCACAATCACATTCTTATTGGCAGACTCAACAGCCTTGGTTTCTCAGATGATTGCCTCGCTGTTCACCAACTACTTCTCCGATAGATTTCAGTATGTAAAATCGGGAGGGCCTGTTGTCCGGACCTCTGGCAGTCTCTATGGGTGCCATGATTCCAATTCCCGGGACGACTTCTCTGTATACATCAATGATGTCACTCGTGCTGGTGATTCTTGATCCACCTCTACGCAGACGACACCATTCTGTATACCTCTGGCCCTTCGTTGGACCCTGTGTTAACTAACCTGCAGATGAGCTTCAATGCCATACAACTCCCCTTCCGTGGCCTCCAACTGCTCTTAAATGTAAGTAAAACTAAATGCATGCTCTTCAACCGATCGCTGCCAGCAACTGCCCGCACGTCCAGCATCACTACTCTGGACGGTTCTGACTTAGAATATGTGGACAACTACAAATACCTAGGTGCTTGATTAGACTGTAATTCTCCTTCCAGACTCACATAAAACATCTCCAATCCAAAACTAAATCTATAATCAGCTTCTATTTCGCAACAAAGCATCCTTTACTCATGCTGCCAAACATACCCTCGTAAAATTGACCATCCACCGATCCATAGGCGATGTCATTTACAAAATAGCCTCCAACACTCTACTCAACAAATTGGATGCCGTCTATCACAGTGCCATATACTACCCACCACTGCGACCTGTATGATCTCGTTGGCTGACCCTCGCTTCATGCTATCGCCAAACCCACTGGCTCCAGGTCAACTACAAGTCTCTGCTAGGTAAAGCCCCCCTTATCTCAGCTCACTGGTTACCATAGCAGCACCCACCCGTAGCTCGCGCTCCAGCAGGTATATCTCACTGTTGGCCCCCAAAGAATCAATTCTTCCTTTGGCCGCCTCTCCTTCCAGTTCTCTGCCAATGACTGGAACTAACTGCAAATCTCTGAAGCTGGAGACTCTTACCTCCCTCACTGGCTTTAAGCACCAGCTGTCAGAGCATCACAGATCTGCACTGCTTGTACATAGCTCATCTGTAATAGCCCACCCAATCTTTCTCATCCCTATAGTGTATTTATTTATCTTGCTCCTTTGCACCCCAGTATCTCAACTTGCACATTCTGCACACCCTACCATTACAGTGTTTAATTGCTATATTGTAATTACATTTACATTTACATTTAAGTCATTTAGCAGACGGCTCTTATCCAGAGCGACTTACAAATTGGTGCATTCACCTTATGCCACCATGGCCTATTTATTGCCTTACCTCTTATCCTACCTCATTTGCACATGCTGTATATAGATTCTTCAACTATATTATTCATTGTATGTATGTTTATTCCATGTGTAACTCTGTATTGTTGTATGTGTCAAACTGCTTTTTGTTATCTGGCCAGGTCGCAGTTGCAAATGAGAACTTGTTCTCAACTAGCCTACCTGGTTAAATAAAGGTGAAATAAAATATAAAACTGCCTTGTTCAGGGGCAGAACGAGAGATTTTTACCTTGTCAGCTCAGGGATTCGATCTTGCAACCTTTCGGTTATAAGTCTAACGCTCTAACCTCTGGGCTACCTGCCGCTCAGAGGTCCTCTCTAATTATGAATTTACCAAATGGACAAACATCCAGTAGAAATACTGCACACAGAGTTTTGCTAGACTGTATTTGGCCTAAAGAAAACTCTAAATTAGAATGTAGAGCAGAATTGGGTAATTACCCCTCCTCATCCAAATAGAAAAATGAGACATCACATTTTACAACCATCTAAAAACAAGTGACCCCCAAAACATTCCATACACAGCTCTACAATGTCAAGAGATGAAACAAGACAAGACTCCTCAGCCAGCTGGTTCTGAGGCTCAGTTAATAACCCAAACCAACCCCATAGAGCCTCAGGACAGCACTCAGCCAGCTGGTTCTGAGGCTCAGTTCACTAGCCCAAACCAACCCCATAGAGCCTCAGGACAGCACTCAGTCAGCTGGTTCTGAGGCTCAGTTACTAACCCAAACCAACCCCATAGAGCCTCAGGACAGCACTCAGCCAGCTGGTTCTGAGGCTCAGTTCACCAACCCAAACCAACCCCATAGAGCCTCAAACAGCATTCAGCCAGCTGGTTCTGAGGCTCAGTTCACTAACCCAAACCAACCCCATAGAGCCTCAAAACAGCATTCATCCAGCTGGTTCTGAGGCTCAGTTCATAACCCAAACCAACCCCATAGAGCCTCAAAACAGCATTCAGCCAGCTGGTTCTGAGGCTCAGTTCACCAACCCAAACCAACCCCATAGAGCCTCAAAACAGCACAGCCAGCTGGTTCTGAGGCCCAGTTCACTAACCCAAACCAACCCCATAGAGCCTCAAAACAGCATTCAGCCAGCTGGTTCTGAGGCTCAGTTCATCAACCCAAACCAACCCCATAGAGCCTCAAAACAGCATTCCAGCCAGCTGGTTCTGAGGCTCAGTTCCATAACCAAACAACCCCATAGAGCCTCAAAGCAGCATTCAGCCAGCTGGTTCTGAGGCTCAGTTCACTAACCCAAACCAACCCCATAGAGCCTCAAAACAGCATTCAGCCAGCTGGTTCTGAGGCTCAGTTCACTAACCCAAACCAACCCCATAGAGCCTCAAAACAGCATTCAGCCAGCTGGTTCTGAGGCTCAGTTCACTAACCCAAACCAACCCCATAGAGCCTCAAAACAGCATTCAGCACCCAGCCATCAGAAAGCAAAAAGCAAAATATATCACCTTTTGGAAAGACACCACCAAAAATCTAAGTAAACGTCAATGTCATTTGGCTCTAAACAGACAGTAACATGGTGGCAGACTATCTGACCACCGTGACTGATAGAAACGGAGGAAAACACTGACTAGGTACAGACTCAGGGAGCACAGTCTGGCTATAGAGACCGGTTGTCACAGGTAAACCTGGATGCCCAGAGAGGACAGGCTGTGCTCACTCTGCTCCAGGGGAGAGGTAGAGACAGAACTGCATTTCCTATTACACTGTGACAAAAACTCAGACCTAAGTTAATCTTTCTTCTTAGCATCTCCCTTGCAGAAGTAAAAACCATAAAAGATGAATGAGCTATCCCTTCAGAATTAAATAGCAGAGCAGAGCTATTAAGAGTAAGTTCTTTAAACAACTTTTTCAGTATTGGTGGGTCGAGCTAACGTAGTTGAGCTAACGTAGGCTAATGTGATTAGCATGAGGTTATAGTAACAAGAACATTTCCCAGAACATAGACATATCTGATATTGGCAGAAAGCTTACATTCTTGTTAATTTAACTGCACTGTTAAATTTACAGTAGCTATTACAGTGAAATAATGCCATGCTATTGTTTGAGGAGAGTGCACAGTTTTGATACATGAAAAGTTATTAATAAACATATGAGGCACATTTCGGCAGTCTTGATACAACATTTTGAATAGAAATGCAATGGTTCATTGGATCAGATAAAAACTTTGCACATACACTGCTGGCCGATATCTAAATTGCACCTGGGCTGGAATAATACATTATGGCCTTTCTCTTGCATTTCAAAGATGATGGTACAAAAAAAATACAAAAAAAATTGTGTTTTTGTTCTTCGTATTATCTTTTACCAGATGTAATGTGTTATATTCTCCTACATTCCTTTCCCATTTCCACAAACTTTAAAGTGTTTCCTTTCAAATGGTACCAAGAAAATGCATATCCTTGCTTTAGGGCCTGAGCTACAGGCAGTTATATTTTGGTATGTAATTTTAGTCTAAAAAAAATGAAAAAGGGGCCAGTCCTTAGAGGTTAACTATTCAGAAGACGCTGGCCATCTCCCCAGCAGGAATATTGTAGGACACTTATATTTCCTGTTTATTACAGCCAGATAGATATGGGTTGACATTGGTCTGGATATGGTGTGCTACTAGTTGTTGTAAATATTATCTCTATCATAGAAAGAACATAAACAACAACACTAAATATAAACAATTACAATAGAATCTAAAACCAGCTGAAATATATAACTACAGCGACCCCCAGTGGCCAAATACAGCATCGCAACAAGAAAATGTCCAATTCAACAACAGGGTGTGATTATTGTAGCAAGGCTGTACTGAACTGAATTTCAGCTGCTGTGAGTGAGGGTTTTCTCCAGCGGTGTATTTATTACACAGTTACAAAACGTTTCTCAAACGGAAGCAAACAGAACAAAACGGGGAGGGACCTACCTGATTTTGTAAAATATAAACATTTGCTTTCGTAGCAAAATGTAACTGTTTGAAACTGTTTGGACTAACGACTACAACCCAGGCTTCCCCACATTTACAAGCATTTCGCTACACCCGCAATAACATCTGCTGAATATGTGTGTTTGATTTGATTTGATTTGATCTTGAGCTTGATTATGACATCATCATTATGACTCGCCTGTCATTCCAGGTCATAATAAAACACAAGTGAGACTTTCACTCCTCATTATTAAGTGGTGGTGTGTTGGTAACCATGGTTCTGGAGTAGGGGATAG
>NW_026284602.1:0-86659 GCF_023373465.1 Oncorhynchus keta
CCCTCTCGTACCAGGGTCAGCGTACAGGGTCACCCCCTAGTACCAGGGTCAGCGTACACCCCCCTAGTACCAGGGGTCAGCTAGTACCAGGGTCAGCATATCCCCCTCTAGCACCAGGGTCATTATATCCCCTCTAGCACCAGGGTCAGCATACCCCCTCTAGTACCAGGGTCAGCACCAGGGTCAGCATATCCCCCCCCCCTCTAGTACCAGGGTCAGCATCAGTGTCCCCCCCCCTCTAGCACCAGGGTCAGCATATCCCCCCTCTAGTACCAGGGTCAGCATATCCCCCCTCTAGCACCAGGGTCAGCATATCCCCCATACTCTAGTACCAGGGTCAGCATAGCCCCCCCCCCTCTAGCACCAGGGTCAGAGTATCCCCCTCTAGCACCAGGGTCAGCATACCCCCCCTCTAGCACCAGGGTCAGCGTACCCCCCCTCTAGCACCAGGGTCAGCGTATCCCCCCTCTAGTACCAGGGTCAGCATATCCCCCCTCTAGCACCAGGGTCAGCGTACCCCCCCTCTAGCACCAGGGTCAGCATATCCCCCCTCTAGTACCAGGGTCAGCATATCCCCTCTCTAGCACCAGGGTCAGCATATCCCCCCTCTAGCACCAGGGTCAGCATATCCCCCCTCTAGTACCAGGGTCAGCATACCCCCTCTAGTACCCCTCTAGCACCAGGGTCAGCACCAGGGTCACGTACCCCCCTCAGGCACCAGGGTCAGCATAGCTCTAGTACCAGGGTCCCCTCTAGCACCAGGGTCAGCATATCCCCCCTCTAGCACCAGGGTCAGCATATCCCCCTCTAGCACCAGGGTCAGCATACCCCCCTCTAGCACCAGGGTCAGCATACCTCCTCTAGCACCAGGGTCAGCATACAGGGTCTCCTCTAGCACCAGGGTCAGCATATCCCCCTCTAGCACCAGGGTCAGCATATCCCCCTCTAGTACCAGGGTCAGCGTACCCCCCTCTAGCACCAGGGTCAGCGTAACCCACCCCCTCTAGCACCAGGGTCAGCTGTATCCCCTCTAGCACCAGGGTCAGCTGTACCCCCCGTCTAGCACCAGTGTCAGCTGTACCCCCTCTAGCACCAGGGTCAGCATACCCCCTAGCACCAGGGTCAGCACACTCTCAAATGTTGTTTTTTGCCACCAGGGTAAGCCTGCCCCACACTATACAATACATTTATCCCCCATTAGAACCAGGGTTGTCATACAACTCCTCTAGTACCAGTGACAAAGAGCTCTTATAGGACCAGGGCACAAATAATAATAATAATCAATAATTTAGCTTTTTATTTATCCATCTTACATATAAATCCTTATTTGTTCATCTAAAATTGTGAATAACTCACCACAAGTTAATGAAAAGGGTGTGCTTGAAAGGATGCACAAACAGTGGGGCAAAAAAGTATTTAGTCAGCCAACAATTGTGCAAGTTCTCCCACTTAAAAAGATGAGAGAGGCCTGTAATTTTCATCATAGGTACACTTCAACTATGACAGACAAAATGAGAAAAAAAAATATCTTGGCCAGGTCGCAATTGTAAATGAGAACTTGTTCTCAACTTGCCTACCTGGTTAAATAAAGGTAAATAAAAGATATCGGCAAGTGTACTGGAGGCAGGGATAACGAATCAAGTTTGTGTCATCCGTTTCGGGTAAGTACCTGCGTAATTGTGCACCCAACTCAGGTGCTTCACTATATCACATTTGACATTGTCCGTAAGCTTGAGTTCATTTGCACACAAAAAATCATACAATGATGGAAAGACCTGTGTGTTGTCCTTGTTGATGCAGACAGAGAAGAGCTCCAACTTCTAAATCATAGCCTCAATATTGTCCCGCACATTGAATATAGTTGAGGAGAGTCCCTGTAATCCTACATTCAGATCATTCCGGTGATCACCCAGATAGGCCAGTCCTGTGAGAAACTCATCATCAGGGTAGCCTAGTGGTTAGAGCGTTGGACTAGTAACCGAAAGGTTGCAAGTTCGAATCCCCGAGCTGACAAGGTACAAATCTGTCGTTCTGCCCCTCAACAGGCAGTTAACCCACTGTTCCTAGGCCGTCATTGAAAATAAGAAATTGTTCTTAACTGACTTGCCTCGTAAAATAAAAACATGTTTTTAAAAAATCATGCAAGAGGTCAGACAAGTGAAAATTATGTTCAGCAAAGAAAACTTTAAGCTCGTCTCTCAATTAAAAAAAAACGTGTCAATACTTTGCCCCTTTGCCCCTTGTAAAAGCGTTACATGGTCGCTGCCCATATTATTGCATAGTGCAGAAAATACACGAGGGTTCAGGGGCCTTGCTTTAACAAAGTTAACCATTTTCACTGTAGTGTCCAAAACATCTTTCAAGCTGTCAGGCATTCCCTTGGCAGCAAGAGCCTGGTTGTTGCAGTGTACCCAACTGGCATCGGGAGCAACTGCTTGCACACATGTTTACCACTCCACTATGTCTCCCTGTCATGGCTTTTGCCCCATCAGTACAGATACCAACATGAACAGCAGCTACGTTTGGCTGTGAGTGGAATTCTTGCGATAGAGTAATGGTTAATGTGATTGGATGTTAATTATTTGACTAGGCTTCCTGTATTTGGCATTGTGTTGTTATTTCACTGAACACTAGATGGTTTCATTGTATTTTTGGCAGTGAAACGAGGCTACTCAGGCGAGGGGAAAAAATCTCACCCAGATATATATCCCCGCTGGAAAATATAAATGGACTGTTTGTAAATGTGAAGAGATATTTTTGTAAACAAAAAATGGAAAAGAAAAATATATAGATATATGTTTTTAAATGTGAATCACATTTTTATCTGGCATACCCCCAACGGCATCGCGCGTTCCACAGTTTGGGAACCTGTTATTGACAGTCTCGTCCTATATGACTAAAGCCCATGTTACTTATGCTCACAACAGCTATAGAGAAAAATGTACTTCCCCAGTCACTATGTTTGGCTACAATCAACTCTACTTCAAAAGAAAGACAAGGATCCTTCCTCCCAGTATCACTGTTGAATGTGGATTACAAAATCATTGCTACGGTATTTGGCGTTTCACATAGGAACAGTACTACAAAAGTTGATCCACTCAGATCAAACAGGGTTTTATATGGAACAGGATGTCTTCAAGACAATCTACGCCAATTTTTTAAAGATATAATCCATCATACCAGGAACTGGAACGTTCCAAGAGCGGCAGTATCATTAGATATTGAAACATTTTTCCATTGGGTGGAATAGGCATATTTGATGGCCGTCTTAAAAAGGTTTGGTTTTGGTCTTGTATTTATTTCCTGGATTGAGCTATTGTATAAATCCCCCCAAAGTGGCTATAAAACCAAATGAACAAATCTCTGATCTATTTCAGTTAACAAGAGGGACTAGACATGGATGCCCTCTGTCCAGTTATTTATTTGCTTTAGAACCCCTCAGAACTCGTGGCTTAATCTGGGGAATAGAAATTGGTGGAGAACAACATGTGGTTTTGTATTCAGAACCCTTAGCATCAATAATCATTTATCGGAACCAAAACGTTCTCTGTCATTTATTTTGTAACTGTTAGACACATATGGTGCAATATCAGGATTCACAGTAAATTAGGAGAATTAGGAATTTTCAAGCTTGGAAAGCAGATTTCAGTGGAAATGGACAAAGACATACGTATGACATACCTGGCTATATTGATACCATGCAATTTGGCCTATAAAATCAACTCCTTTAATAGATAGGAATTAACCCGATGTTGAGAGACGAGAACTCTCCCTATTTCAATGTTAGGTAGGGTCAACATGATCAAAATGAATATATTACCAAGGTTGGTGCATTTACTGTATAACAAGACCGTTTCAATTCCCTTCAACTTTTTTATCAAATAAATGGCCTCTAACTTTTTTTGGAATGGAAAGAGTCAAATTGACTGTTTCACACTTCCCCTATAGAGCTGACTGTTTCACACTTCCCCTATAAAGCTGACTGTTTTACACTTCCCCTATAAAGCTGACTGTTTCACACTTCCCCTATAAAGCTGACTGTTTTACACTTCCCCTATAAAGCTGACTGTTTTACACTTCCCCTATAAAGCTGACTGTTTCACACTTCCCCTATAAAGCTGACTGTTTCACACGTCCCCTATAAAGCTGACTGTTTCACACTTCCCCTATAAAGCTGACTGTTATACACTTCCCCTATAAAGCTGACTGTTTCACACTTCCCCTATAAAGCTGACTGTTTCACACTTCCCCTATAAAGCTGGAGGTCTTGGACTACCTAATGTGGCACTTAGAACAACCCCGCATTACCTCCAGTGTTTAATGACATCACCTTTTTAGTCCTGGTTCCAACATGACATCACCTTTAAGTCCTGGTTCCAACATGACATCACCTTTAAGTCCTGGTTCCAACGTGGCATCACCTTTAAGTCCTGGTTCCAACGTGACATCACCTTTAAGTCCTGGTTCCAACGTGGCATCATGAATGTTCAGCACACACATTGTGATGGCTCACGACTGTTATCCAATACCCATTTCTTTACATTCTAAGAAATCTTATTAAATCGCTTCAACAGAATCTGGATGAACCTAAAGCATCTGGCACTGAAAACATACTGAAAGTAGCTGCAACGACCCAAATAAATTGATTGCTAAATTATATCAAGGGTTAATTTGAAACTCAACTCGATAGTTCAGAACGAATAAGGAAAAAGGGGAAACAAATATAAAATAAGAAATTGAGGATATGTAGAAATGTTCATACCTGCTCCTACAACCTTAAACATAAACTGCTGCAATTCAAAATAACCCATACGATTTTACTACAGTCCTGCCAGAATGTAAGTAATGCTGACAGAAATGTGTCATCTCTGTTGGAGATACAGAAAAAAAACACAAAAGAAGCCTATTACATATGCCGTGGTCATGTGACAAGCTGACACCATGTTGGGATAATGTATGTGCTGTCGTTTCATTGTGTCTAGGAATTTATATCCATCCATCTCCACGATTATGTCTGAGACTTCTTGGGTATGACGCTACAAGCTTGGCACGTCTGTATTTGGGGAGTTTCTCCCATTCTTCTCTGCAGGTCCTCTCAAGCTCTGTCAGGATGCACAGCTACTTTCAGGTCTCTCCAGAGATATTTGATCAGATATTTTTTGGTACCCTTCCCCAGATTCGTGCCTCAACACAATCCTGTCTTGGAGCTCTACGAACAATTCCTTTGACCTCATGGCTTGGTTTTTGCTCTAACATGCACTTTCAACTGTGGACCATATATAGACAGGTTCTTTCTGTCTGTTTTCATACTGCTCTTCTGGGTCTAAAGGTTATTTCTGGGTCTAAAGGTTGTTTCTGTCTGTTTTCATACTGCTCTTCTGGGTCTAAAGGTTATTTCTGTCTGTTTTCATACTGCTCTTCTGGGTCTAAAGGTTATTTCTGTCTGTTTTCATACTGCTCTTCTGGGTCTAAAGGTTATTTCTGTCTGTTTTCATACTGCTCTTCTGGGTCTAAAGGATCTTTCTGTCTGTTTTCATATTGCTCTGTTCTTCTCTTTCCTTTCTCCACCATTACCTAGAAGATGACCTCGCTTGGATGAGCCTCGGTATGTTATTTGTGTGTGTGTGTGTTTGTCTGCATGAGTGAGTGTGTATGTTTCTCTCTATTGTGTGTTTTCTCATGCTGACGTCTGACATTCTCATTCTAACTAATGAGTAACTAACACGTAGATGATGCACGAGATGCACGTCGCTCTGACCCGTCTCCCTGACCCGTCTCCCTGACCCGTCTCTCAGGCACGTCGCTCAGGCCAAGCCACTATGTCATTAAGACATAGCCTGGTCCCAGATCTGATTGAAACCCGTCTCGCCTGACCCGTCTCTCTGACCCGTCTCCCTGACCCGTCTCTCTGACCCGTCTCTCTGACCCGTCTCTCTGACCCGTCTCTCTGACCCGTCTCCCTGACCCGTCTCCCTGACCCGTCTCTCAGGCACGTCGCTCTGACCCGTCTCTCTGACCCGTCTCTCTGACCCGTCTCCCTGACCCGTCTCTCTGACCCGTCTCCCTGACCCGTCTCCCTGACCCGTCTCTCAGGCACGTCGCTCAGGCCAAGCCACTATGCCATTAAGACATAGCCTGGTCCCAGATCTGATTGGCGAAACATAGATGATGCACGAGATGCACGTCGCTCTGACCCGTCTCTCTGACCCGTCTCCCTGACCCGTCTCTCAGGCACGTCGCTCAGGCCAAGCCACTATGTCATTAAGACATAGCCTGGTCCCAGATCTGATTGGCGAAACAGCACAAACAGATCTGGAACCAGGCTACGTTAAACAACATCGTGTTTTATGTGATGAAAGCTCTGTACTTAGAGATGTCATTATTTTGGCATAAGCAAATTATTTTTTTATTTTACCTTTATTTAACCAGGTAGGCTAGTTGAGAACAAGTTCTCAATTACAACTGCGACCTGGACAAGATAAAGCAAAGCAGTTTGACACATACAACAACACAGAGTTACACATGAAATAAACAAAGACGCAGCGCGATATGAGTTCCACACACTTAATTAGTAGTGAAACTTAACAAAACAAAAAACTAACAAACCGTGACTACTGAGGTGCTATGTGCACGAACTCCAAACATCCCATAACCCACAGGTGGAAAAAATGCTACTTAAGGATGATATTTTCTATGTGGGGTTCTAGGTTTAATTTTCCATGTTGGTGATTTGTATGATTCCCAATTAGAGGCAGCTGGTTATCGTTGTCTCTAATTGGGAATCATACAAATCACCAACATGGAAAATTAAACCTAGAACCCCACATAGAAAATATAAACTAGACTAACCCCCTTAGTCACGCCCTGACCTACTCTACCATAGAAAATACAGGCTTTCTATGGTCAGGATGTGACATTAGCTAACTGGTGGGTTGTCAAGCACCCTTTCACCAATGTAATGGTCTAACTGGCCACGTTGTGTGTGTGCTGTGGTGAAGTGGTGCTGGTGTTTTCTACCTGCAGGTGTGCTGCTGTCTATCCTGATGGGGTCAGGAATGGGGCTGGTTGCCATCCTGTCTCTGCTCTGCTGTCTGTTAAGATGTCAAAAGTGAGTTGAGGAAGTAGACATAACATTTAAAATTGTTTTACACATTTCCTACTGACTTTACTGATAACCTCTATTGAAGAGGACAAATCTTATTACTATAACTGTGGTTGTCTCACCTACTATTTTAAAGAGGCAGTCTGGGATCTTAAGCACAACAAATTGGTAACATATTGCGTTCATAACGTATCAAACAAAATGGATGGCTTAGTACACTATTGGATGGCTTAGTACACTATTGGATGGCTTAGTACACTATTGGATGGCTTAGTACACTATTGGATGGGGTGGTACACTATTGGATGGGGTGGTACACTATTGGATGGGGTGGTACACTATTGGATGGCTTAGTACACTATTGGATGGGGTGGTACACTATTGGATGGCTTAGTACACTATTGGATGGGGTGGTACACTATTGGATGGCTTAGTACACTATTGGATGGCTTAGTACACTGTGGTACACTATTGGATGGCTTAGTACACTATTGGATGGCTTAGTACACTATTGGATGGATGGCTTAGTACACTATTGGATGGCTTAGTACACTATTGGATGGCGTAGTACACTATTGGATGGGGTGGTACACTATTGGATGGCTTAGTACACTATTGGATGGCTTAGTACACTATTGGATGGCTTAGTACACTATTGGATGGCTTAGTACACTATTGGATGGCTTAGTACACTATTGGATGGCTTAGTACACTATTGGATGGCTTAGTACACTATTGGATGAGGTGGTACACTATTGGATGGCTTAGTACACTATTGGATGGCTTAGTACACTATTGGATGGCTTAGTACACTATTGGATGGCTTAGTACACTATTGGATGGCTTAGTACACTATTGGATGGCTTAGTACACTATTGGATGGCTTAGTACACTATTGGATGGCTTAGTACACTATTGGATGAGGTGGTACACTATTGGATGGCTTAGTACACTATTGGATGGCTTAGTACACTATTGGATGGCTTAGTACACTATTGGACACCACCACCCACACTATTGGATGGCTTAGTACATCACTACCCAAATCACTACCCACACCACACCACTACGCACACCACTACCCACACCACTACCCAAATCACTACCCACACCACACCACTACCCACACCACTACCCACACCACTACCCAAATCCCAAACCACTACCCACACCACTACCCACACCACTACCCACACTACCCACCCACACTACTACCCACACCACACCACCACCCACACCACACCACTACCCACACCACCACTGACACCACACCACTACCCAAATCACTACCCACACCACACCACTACCCACACCACTACCCAAACCACTACCCACACCACTACCCACACTACTACCCACACTACTACCCACACCACTACCCAAACCACTACCCACACTACTACCCACACCACTACCCAAACCACTACCCACACTACTACCCACACCACTACCCACACCACCACCCACACCACACCACTACCCAAACCACTACCCACACCACCACCCACACCACCACCCACACCACTACCCACACCACTACCCACACCACCACCCACACCACTACCCAAACCACTACCCAAACCACTACCCACACAACTACCCAAACCACTACCCAAACCACTACCCACACTACTACCTACACCACTACCCACACCACACCACTACCCAAACCACTACCCCCACCACTACCCACACCACCACCCACTACACCACCCACACCACCACCCACACCACTACCCACACCACCACCCACACCACCACCCACATCACTACCCACACTACCCAAACCACTACCCACACCACTACCCACACCACTACCCAAACCATTACCCACCCTACTACCCACACCACTACCCACACCACTACCCACACCACACCACTACCCACACCACTACCCACACCACTACCCACACCACCACCCACACCACTACCCACACCACTACCCACACCACTACCCACACCACTACCCACACCACACCACTACCCAAACCACTACCCACACCACTACCCACACCACTACCCACACTACCACCCACACCACACCACTACCCAAACCACTACCCAAACCACTACCCACACCACTACCCACACATCACTACCCACACCACCACCCACACCACTCAACTACCCACACCACCAACCACACCACTACCAACACCACTACCCACAACACTACGCACACAACTACCCACACCACTACCCAAACCACTACCCACACCACTACCAACACCACTACCCACAACACTACGCACACAACTACCCACACCACTACCCACACTACTACCCAAACCACTACCCACGCGACTACCCACACCACTACCCACACTACCACCCACACCACCACCCACACCACTACCCACACCACTACCAAAACCACTACCCACACCACCACCCAAACCACTACCCAAACCACTACCCAAACCACTACCCACACCACTACCAACACCACTACCCAATCCACTACCCAATCCACTACCCACACCACTACCCACACCACTACCCACACCACTACCCAAACCACTACCCACACTACCACCCACACCACCACCCACACCACTACCCACACCACTACCCACACCACTACCCAAACCACTACCCACACCACCACCCAAACCACTACCCAAACCACTACCCACACCACTACCCACACCACTACCCAAACCACTACCCACACCACTACCCACACCACTACCCAAACCACTACCCACACCACCACCCAAACCACTACCCAAACCACTACCCACACCACTACCCACACCACTACCCAAACCACTACCCACACCACTACCCAATCCACTACCCACACCACTACCCAATCCACTACCCACACCACTACCCACACCACTACCCACTTCACTACCCACACCACGTGAAGTCTGTGGGAAAGCAGAGAAAGGCTGGCTGATCACAGAACACCTAGCTCTGTCCCAGATGTCTTTGTTTTGCCAGTAAATGGTGTTTGTACATTATAACATTTGCCAGAACAGCATAACTATAAATAGTAGGTGTACATTATAACATTTTGTATTTGTCTTCAGATCTGGATCGGACCAGGACAAGAGGAAGGAACCTGCTGTGTTCAACTATGGAGAGAAAGAGGGTCAGAAAGTGTCCAGAGTATAGCTGATGATACGACATCGTACAGACCGTCCCCACATCGTACAGACCGTCCTCGCATCGTACAGACCGTCCCCGCATCGTACGGACCGTCCCCACATCGTACAGACCGTCCTCACATCGTACCGACCGTCCTCACATCGTACAGACCGTCCCCACATCGTACAGACCGTCCCCACATCGTACAGACCGTCTTCACATCGTACAGACCGTCTTCACATGGTACAGACCGTCTTCACATCGTACAGACCGTCTTCACATCGTACAGACCGTCCCCACATCGTACAGACCGTCCCCACATCGTACGGACCGTCCCCACATCGTACAGACCGTCCCCACATCGTCCAGACCGTCTTCACATCGTACAGACCGTCCTCACATCGTACAGACCGTCTTCACATCGTACAGACCGTCCCCACATCGTACAGACCGTCCCCACATCGTACAGACCGTCTTCACATCGTACAGACCGTCCCCACATCGTACAGACCGTCCTCACATCGTACCGACCGTCCCCACATCGTACAGACCGTCCCTCACATCGTACCGACCGTCCCCACATCGTACAGACCGTCCTCACATCGTACCGACCGTCCCCACATCGTACAGACCGTCCTCACATCGTACAGACCGTCTTCACATCGTACAGACCGTCCCCACATCGTACAGACCGTCCTCACATCGTACAGACCGTCTTCACATCGTACAGACCGTCTTCACATCGTACAGACCGTCCATCGTACCGACCGTCCCACATCGTACAGACCGTCTTCCCCACATCGTACAGACCGTCTCACATCACATCGTCCCCACATCGTACAGACCGTCTTCACATCGTACGGACCGTCTTCACATCGTACAGACCGTCTTCACATCGTACGGACCGTCCTCACATCGTACAGACCGTCCTCACATCCCCACATCGTACAGACCGTCCTCACATCGTACAGACCGTCTTCACATCGTACGGACCGTCCTCACATCGTACAGACCGTCTTCACATCGTACAGACCGTCCTCACATCGTACAGACCGTCCTCACATCGTACAGACCGTCCTCACATCGTACAGACCGTCTTCACATCGTACAGACCGTCCCCACATCGTACAGACCGTCTTCACATCGTACAGACCGTCTTCACATCGTACAGACCGTCCTCACATCGTACAGACCGTCTTCACATCGTACAGACCGTCCTCACATCGTACAGACCGTCTTCACATCGTACAGACCGTCTTCACATCGTACAGACCGTCCCCACATCGTACAGACCGTCTTCACATCGTACAGACCGTCTTCACATCGTACAGACCGTCTTCACATCGTACAGACCGTCTTCACATCGTACAGACCGTCCCCACATCGTACGGACCGTCTTCACATCGTACAGACCGTCTTCACATCGTACAGACCGTCTCCACACGGACCGTCTTCACATCGCACAGACCGCCCCACATCGTACGGACCGTCCCCACATCGTACAGACCGTCTTCACATCGTACAGACCGTCTTCACATCGTACAGACCGTCCGTACGGACCGTCTTCACATCGTACAGACCGTCCTCACATCGTACAGACCATCCCCACATCGTACAGATCGTCTTCACACCGTACCGACCGTCCTCACATCGTACAAACCGTCCCCACATCGTACAGACCGTCCCCACATCGTACAGACCGTCCTCACATCATACCGACCGTCCCCACATCGTACCGACCATCCCCACATCGTACCGACCGTCCCCACATCGTACAGACCGTCCCCACATCGTACCGACCATCCCCACATCGTACTGACCGTCCCCACATCGTACAGACCGTCTTCACATCGTACAGACCGTCTTCACATCGTACCGACCATCTTCACATCGTACAGACCTCCTGTCCTCAACATGTGAAGAAACCTGAGGAACCAGCACACAGTCCTGAAAATGAACCCTCAGTTCACCTCCTCATCCAACCAAGGCCGACTACACTACACTACACGACTCAGAATTTACAGTGTAAATCATTCACTTACTGGTTTTGACCCTCTGACATAGAATATATTACTGGTTGTATGAAAGGGAACATTATAAACACATTGCATGATGGGTATATTTAGATCAGAGGATGAAGGAGTCTGTGTCTCAAATAGCACCCTGTTCCCTTTATAGTGCACTTATTTTGACCAGGGCCCATAGGGGATAGGGTGTCATTTGGAATGTCAAGAAGGGTGCATGCAGCAGCTCTCACGCTTTGGACATCCGCCTTCAGTATTTCTCTCCTGCCAGTTAAACTCCCTTTTTCATTTGTTGTTGACAGACCAAGGCTGACGGAACTTTGGAACTTGAGAATCCTTTGAGTTCCGAGTGAAGAGGGGACAGGAAGGCATGGGGTGTGTTATTACAACGGGGCAGGCAGAGAGGGTACAGCTGAGGGTACAGTCCCCGTCATAGTTCACCCGCCCGACACAAAGCGTGTCGAGATTCTGAGACAGTGACAGTGCCATGTGAAGCGGTCTAGTTCTAGGGCTAGAGGTTCTCAGCAGACATAGGCCAAGCTAGGCTAGCTGTGGAGACCAGGGTGTTGAGCTGAGATTCTAAGGTCAACTAACCAGACCATGGCTCAGAGATTCTCTCAAACAGTAACAATGCCATGTGAAGCGGTCTAGTTCTAGGGCTAGAGGTTCTCAGCAGACAGAGGCCAAGCTAGGATAGCTGTGGAGACCAGGGTGTTGAGCTGAGATTCTAAGGTCAACTAACCAGACCATGGCTCAGAGATTCTCTCACACAGTAACAATGCCATGTGAAGCGGTCTAGTTCTAGGGCTAGAGGTTCTCAGCAGACAGAGGCCAAGCTAGGCTAGCTGTGGAGACCAGGGTGTTGAGCTGAGATTCTAAGGTCAACTAACCAGACCATGGCTCAGAGATTCTCTCACACAGTAACAATGCCATGTGAAGCGGTCTAGTTCTAGGGCTAGAGGTTCTCAGCAGACAGAGGCCAAGCTAGGCTAGCTGTGGAGACCAGGGTGTTAAACTGAGATTCTAAGGTCAACTAACCAGACCATGGCTCTGAGATTCAGTAACAATGTGAAGCTTCTAGGCAGCCAGTGCTTCAAATAAAACAACAGGGGAGAGTGGGGGAACGTTGAGCCAAAAGGGGGAAGGTTGAGCCAAAAGGGGGAAGTTGAGCCAAAAGGGGGAAGTTGAGCCAAAAGGGGGAGGTTGAGCCAAAAGGGGGAAGTTGAGCCAAAAGGGGGAAGTTGAGCCAAAAGGGGGAAGGTTGAGCCAAAAGGGGGAAGTTGAGACAAAAGGGGGAAGTTGAGCCAAAAGGGGGAAGTTGAGCCAAAAGGGGGAAGTTGAGCCAAAAGGGGGAATTTGAGCCAAAAGGGGGGAGTTGAGCCAAAGGGGGGAAGTTGAGCCAAAGGGGGGAAGTTGAGCCAAAGGGGGAAGTTGAGCCAAAGGGGGGAGATGAGCCAAAGGGGGGAGATGAGCAACCCTTGTTTCTAGGATATCATACACAAAATGTATAATTTGAATATTTAGGAAGATGTCATAATTTCATGGAAGGAAGAAACCACATGGAAATAGTGGTAAGCTTAGGTCCTCCCAAAAAACACTACATGACCAAAAGTATGTGGACAACCGCTCGTCAAATATCTCATTCCAAAATCACAGGCATTAAATTGGAGTTGGTCCCTCCTTTCAATAAAATTTAAACTAAAACATTTCAATCAAATGTATTTTTTTTACATCAACCGATATCTCAAAGTGCTGTACAGAAACCCAGCCTACAAACTCCAAACAGCAAGCAATGCAGATTTAGAAGCACGGTGGCTAGGAAAAGCTCCCTAGAAAGGCAGGAACCTAGGAAGAAACCTAGAGAGGAACCAGGCTCTGAGGGGTAGGGGCAGTCCTCTTCAGGCTGTGCCGGGTTGAGATTATAACACTGCAACAGCCTCCACTCTTCTGGGAAGGCGTTCCACTAGATTTTGGAACTTTGCTTCCATTCAGCCACAAGAGCATTAGTGAGGTCATGCTCTGATGTTGGGCGATAAGGCCTGGCTCACAGTCGGCTTTCCAATTCATCGCAAAGGTGTTCGATAGGGTTGAGATCAGGGCTCTATTCAGTCCAGTCAAGTTCTCCCATATCTTGCTCGACAAACCATTTCTGTATGGACCTCGCTTTGTGCACGGGGGAATTGTCATGCTGAAACAGGAAAGGGCCTTCCCCAAACTGTTGCCACAAAGTTGGAAGCACAGAATCAACTTAGACAGTGACGCTCTGCGCAACTTAGACGCTCTGCGCTTCAGCACTCGGCAGTCCCGTTCTATGAGCTTGTGTGGTCTACCAGTTCGTGGCTGAGCCGTTGTTGCTCCTAGAACGTTTCCACTTCACAATAACAGCACTTACAGTTGAACTGGGCAGCTCTAGTAGGACAGACTGACTTGTTGGAAAGGTGGCATTCCTATGACAATGCCATGTTGAAAGTCACTGAGCTCTTCAGTAAAGTCATTCTACTGCCAATGTTTGTCTATGGAGATTGCATGGCGGTGTGCTCGATTGTATACACCTGTCAGCAAAGGGTGTGGCTGAAATAGCCGAATCCACTCATTTGAAGGGGTGTCCACATACTTTTGTATATATATTTAGTATATATTTTCACCAAGTCAAATGATTTGATTGTGTTCAAATCTAATTGTATTGGTCACATACACATATTTAGCAGATGTTATTGCAGGTGTAGCAAAATGCTTGTTGTAGCGAAATGCTTGATAGAGGTTTCACGATGCTTGTATCTAAACCAAAGTAGACACTTTTAAGATGGTTCTACACACCAGTTAGGGACTCCATACGCTTCAATATGAGGTCCTAAACCGGTTAGGGTCTCCTTAAGCTTCAATATGAGGTCCTAATCCAGTTAGGGTCTCCTTAAGCTTCACTATGAGGTCCTAAACCAGTTAGAGACTCCTTAAGCTTCACTATGAGGTCCTAATCCAGTTAGGGTCTCCTTAAGCTTCACTATGAGGTCCTAAACCAGTTAGAGACGCCTTAAGCTTCACTATGAGGTCCTAAACCAGTTAGAGACTCCTTAAGCTTCACTATGAGGTCCTAAACCGGTTAGGGTCTCCTTAAGCTTCACTATGAGGTCCTAAACCAGTTAGAGACTCCTTAAGCTTCACTATGAGGTCCTAAACCGGTTAGGGTCTCCTTAAGCTTCACTATGAGGTCCTAAACCAGTTAGAGACTCCTTAAGCTTCACTATGAGGTCCTAAACCGGTTAGGGTCTCCTTAAGCTTCACTATGAGGTCCTAAACCAGTTAGAGACTCCTTAAGCTTCACCATGAGGTCCTAAACCAGTTAGAGACTCCTTAAGCTTCACTATGAGGTCCTAAACCGGTTAGGGTCTCCTTAAGCTTCACTATGAGGTCCTGATCTAGTTAGGGTCTCCTTAAGCTTCACTGTGAGGTCCTAATCCAGTTAGGGTCTCCTTAAGCTTCACTATGAGGTCCTAATCCAGTTAGGGTCACCTTAAGCTTAACCATGAGGTCCTAAACCAGTTAGAGACTCCTTAAGCTTCACTATGAGGTCCTAAACCAGTTAGGGTCTCCTTAAGCTTCACCATGAGGTCCTAAACCATTTAGAGACTCCTTAAGCTTCACTATGAGGTCCTAATCCTAGCATGAACGTTCATCCTTGTAGCTCTGTGGGCTAATATAATCTAAATGTGGGCTAATATAGTCAAACATTTCAGCCAATGGCCATGGGGTATGTTGAGCCAACAGTTGAGCCAATGGCAAGTTGAGCAAATTGAAAGGCATTATCTCTGGGATATGAGGTAACAACAGGGCCTGGCCTAAGTTAAGAATGTTTTAAAAAGTGTTTGTTAAGCCTGTGTTAATAGCTGCTTATAATAATTAAAAGACAATAAGCAATTGGGATTGTGTTTGCAAAATAAAGATATACATTGGTTTTAAAAAGATAGTGGTAATATTTTATTCAGTACAGAAATGTGTAGGTGGATTAATTTACCCTGTCCTGTGGCTCAACGTACTCCATATCCTTACCCTGCACTCCATATCCTTACCCTGTACTCCATATCCTTACCCTGTACTCCATATCCTTACCCTGCACTCCATATCCTTACCCTGTACTCCATATCCTTACCCTGCACTCCATATCCTTACCCTGTCCACCAGCTCAACGTACTCCATATCCTTCCCCTGCGCTCCATATCCTTACCCTGCGCTCCATATCCTTACCCTGTACTCCATATCCTTACCCTGTCCACCAGCTCAACATACTCCATATCCTTACCCTGCAGTCCATATCCTTACCCTGTACTCCATATCCTTACCCTGTACTCCATATTCTTACCCTGTACTCCATATCCTTACCCTGTCCACCAGCTCAACGTACTCCACATCCTTACTCTGTACTCCATATCCTTACCCTGTACTCCATATCCTTACCCTGCACTCCATATCCTTACCCTGCACTCCATATCCTTACCCTGTACTCCATATCCTTACCCTGCACTCCATATCCTTACCCTCTACTCCATATCCTTACCCTGTCCACCAGCTCAACGTACTCCATATCCTTACCCTGCGCTCCATATCCTTACCCTGTCCACCAGCTCAACGTACTCCATATCCTTACCCTGCACTCCATATCCTTACCCTGCACTCCATATCCTTACCCTGCACTCCATATCCTTACCCTGTACTCCATATCCTTACCCTCTACTCCATATCCTTACCCTGTCCACCAGCTTAACATACTCCATATCCTTACCCTGCACTCCATATCCTTACCCTGCACTCTATATCCTTACCCTGTACTCCATATCCTTACCCTGCGCTCCATATCCTTACCCTGCGCTCCATATCCTTACCCTGTCCACCAGCTCAACACACTCCATATCCTTACCCTGCAGTCCATATCCTTACCCTGTACTCCATATCCTTACCCTGTACTCCATATCCTTACCCTGTACTCCATATCCTTACCCTGTCCACCAGCTCAACGTACTCCACATCCTTACCCTGTACTCCATATCCTTACCCTGCACTCCATATCCTTACCCTGCACTCCATATCCTTACCCTGTACTCCATATCCTTACCCTGCACTCCATATCCTTACCCTCTACTCCATATCCTTACCCTGTCCACCAGCTCAACGTACTCCATATCCTTACCCTGTCCACCAGCTCAACGTACTCCATATCCTTACCCTGTCCACCAGCTCAATGTACTCCATATCCATACCCTGCACTCCATATCCTTACCCTGCTCTCCATATCCTTACCCTGTCCACCAGCTCAATGTACTCCATATCCATACCCTGCACTCCATATCCTTACCCTGCACTCCATATCCTTACCCTGTACTCCATATCCTTACCCTGTCCATCAGCTCAACGCACTCCATATCCTTACCCTGCTCTCCATATCCTTACCCTGAACTCCATATCCTTACCCTGTACTCCATATCCTTACCCTGCTCTCCATATCCTTACCCTGCACTCCATATCCTTACCCTGTACTCCATATACTTACCCTGTTCTCCATATCCTTACCCTGCACTCCATATCCTTACCCTGTCAACAAGCTCAACGCACTCCATATCCTTACCCTGCTCTCCATATCCTTACCCTGCACTCCATATCCTTACCCTGTCCACAAGCTCAACGCACTCCATATCCTTACCCTGCACTCCATATCCCTACCCTGCACTCCATATCCTTACCCTGTCCACCAGCTCAACGTACTCCATATCCTTACCCTGTCCACCAGCTCAACGTACTCCATATCCTTACCCTGTACTCCATATCCTTACCCTGCACTCCATATCCTTACCCTGTTCTCCATATCCTTACCCTGTCCACCAGCTCAATGCACTCCATATCCTTACCCTGCACTCCATATCCTTACCCTGTTCTCCATATCCTTACCCTGTACTCCATATCCTTACCCTGTACTCCATATCCTTACCCTGTTCTCCATATCCTTACCCTGTTCTCCATATCCTTACCATGCACTCCATATCCTTACCCTGCACTCCATATCCTTACCTTGTACTCCATAACCTTACCCTGTACTCCATATCCTTACCCTGTACTCCATATCCTTACCATGTACTCCATATCCTTACCATGTACTCCATATCCTTACCCTGTACTCCATATCCTTACCCTGTTCTCCATATCCTTACCCTGTTCTCCATATCCTTACTATGCACTCCATATCCTTACCCTGCACTCCATATCCTTACCTTGTACTCCATAACCTTACCCTGTACTCCATATCCTTACCTTGTACTCCATAACCTTACCCTGTACTTCATATCCTTACCCTGTACTCCATATCCTTACCATGTACTCCATATCCTTACCCTGTACTCCATATCCTTACCCTGCACTCCATATCCTTACCCTGTACTCCATATCCTTACCCTGAGAGGTCAAGGGGACAGGCTGAGAGGGCAAGGGGACAGGCTGAGAGGGCAAGGGGACAGGCTGAGAGGGCAAGGGGACAGGCTGAGAGGGCAAGGGCTGAAGCTGAGAGCCATGATGGCCAGATTCTCAGGTCAGATCTGACCAGTGACCATGACATCTGTTTTGTCCCCTTTGGCTGTCCCTCAAACCAGTTTGGCTGTTTCTCTGGTCACAGTCATTTCCTTCTCCATCCCTCTTAATGATGGTGTCCAGGCTAAGAACGTTATAATTGTGTTCTCTCCGACCATCCGCTCCAGACCAGATCTGTTCTCTTTGACCGACCTTTCCAGCCATCCACTCCAAACGTTGTGGAAAGAAATACCACAGTTCAAACAATAGGGGGGATGAAGAGCGGGCACAGGGCTGAGCACTACTAGGGGTTAGGATCGGGCTGAGGGCCACTGATGTCCGGGTGGCCTACTGTAGGGAAGTCTGCTGGTCTGGAGAGAGAAGGGCATCACCACATTATGGTCACATCATAGCCACCCTGTACTTACAGCTGGGCCATAGAGTTCTTAATAAGAGACTGAGCAGCTCCAGACAGATAGACAGAACAGCACAGTAACAGTCACTTCCCGTCCCTGTGAATTATAGTTTCCAGGCTGAAGACGGTATAACAGTGTCCCTGTCCAGCCTGAGAACTATATAACACTGTCCAGACTGAGAACTATATAACACTGTCCAGCCTGAGAACTATATAATACTGTCCAGACTGAGAACTATATAATACTGTCCAGCCTGAGAACTATATAATACTGTCCAGACTGAGAACTATATAATACTGTCCAGACTGAGAACTATATAATACTGTCCAGACTGAGAACTATATAATACTGTCCAGACTGAGAACTATATAATACTGTCCAGACTGAGGACTATATAATACTGTCCAGACTGAGAACTATATAATACTGTCCAGACTGAGAACTATATAATACTGTCCAGACTGAGAACTATATAATACTGTCCAGACTGAGAACTATATAATACTGTCCAGACTGAGAACTATATAATACTGTCCAGACTGAGAACTATATAATACTGTCCAGACTGAGAACTATATAATACTGTCCAGACTGAGAACTATATAATACTGTCCAGACTGAGAACTATATAATACTGTCCAGACTGAGAACTATATAATACTGTCCAGACTGAGAACTATATAATACTGTCCAGACTGAGAACTATATAATACTGTCCAGACTGAGAACTATATAATACTGTCCAGACTGAGAACTATATAATACTGTCCAGACTGAGAACTATATAATACTGTCCAGACTGAGAACTATATATATAGATGAGAACTATATAATACTGTCCAGACTGAGAACTATATAATACTGTCCAGACTGAGAACTATATAATACTGTCCAGACTGAGAACTATATATATGTCCAGACTGTCCAGACTGAGAACTATATAATACTGTCAGACAGACTAATACTGTCCAGACTGAGAACTATATAACACTGTCCAGACTGAGAACTATATAATACTGTCAGACAGACTGTCCAGACTGAGAACTATATAATACTGTCCAGACTGAGAACTATATAATACTGTCCAGACTGAGAACTATATAATACTGTCCAGACTGAGAACTATATAATACTGTCCAGACTGAGAACTATATAATACTGTCCAGACTGAGAACTATATAATCCCACTGTCCAGACTGGAACTATATAATACTGTCCAGACTGAGAACTATATAATACTGTCCAGACTGAGAACTATATAATACTGTCCAGACTGAGAACTATATAATACTGTCCAGACTGAGAACTATATAATACTGTCCAGACTGAGAACTATATAATACTGTCCAGACTGAGAACTGTATAATACTGTCCAGACTGAGAAAGGCCTTTGTTCCCCAGCACGATGCTGTATGTGGGCTGACCTTGGTCATGGGACTCTGGTCTACACCCTCCCTCCCCAGCCTTACAGGGACCTTCTGTCAGACAGACTGTACCTTATCCACTGTAGCACTGTAGTCTACTGTACCACTGTAATCTACTGTAATCTACTGTAGTCTACTGTACCACTGTAATCTACTGTAATCTACTGTAGTCTACTGTACCACTGTAATCTACTGTAGTCTACTGTACCACTAATCTACTGTAATCTACTGTAGTCTACTGTACCACTAATCTACTGTAATCTACTGTAGTCTACTGTACCACTGTAATCTACTGTAATCTACTGTAGTCTACTGTACCACTGTAACACTGTAATCTACTGTAGTCTACTGTACCACTGTAACACTAATCTACTGTAGTCTACTGTACCACTGTAATCTACTGTAATCTACTGTAGTCCACTGTACCACTGTAGTGTTCTGTTGTCTACTGTACCACTGTAATCTACTGTACCACTGTAGTCTACTGTAGTCTACTGTTCCACTGTAGTGTTCTGTTATCTACTGTACCACTGTAGTCTACTGTACCACTGTAGTCTACTGTAGTCTACTGTACCACTGTAATCTACTGTAATCTACTGTAATCTACTGTAGTCTACTGTACCACTAATCTACTGTAATCTACTGTAGTCTACTGTACCACTAATCTACTGTAATCTACTGTAGTCTACTGTACCACTGTAATCTACTGTAATCTACTGTAGTCTACTGTACCACTGTAACACTGTAATCTACTGTAGTCTACTGTACCACTGTAACACTAATCTACTGTAGTCTACTGTACCACTGTAATCTACTGTAATCTACTGTAGTCCACTGTACCACTGTAACACTAATCTACTGTAGTCTACTGTACCACTGTAACACTAATCTACTGTAGTCTACTGTACCACTGTAATCTACTGTAATCTACTGTAGTCTACTGTACCACTGTAATCTACTGTAATCTACTGTAGTCCACTGTACCACTGTAGTGTTCTGTAGTCTACTGTACCACTGTAGTCTACTGTACCACTGTAGTCTACTGTAGTCTACTGTACCACTGTAGTCTACTGTAGTCTACTGTACCACTGTAGTCTACTGTAGTCTACTGTACCACTGTAGTCTACTGTTGTCTACTGTACCACGGTAGTCTTCTGTTGTCTACTGTACCACTGTAGTCTACTGTACCACTGTAGTCTACTGTACCACTGTAGTCTACTGTAGTCTACTGTACCACTGTAGTCTACTGTAGTCTACTGTACCACTGTAGTCTACTGTTGTCTACTGTACCACTGTAGTCTACTGTACCACTGTAGTCTACTGTAGTCTACTGTACCACTGTAGTCTACTGTACCACTGTAGTCTACTGTAGTCTACTGTACCACTGTAGTCTACTGTATTCTACTGTACCACTGTAGTCTACTGTAGTCTACTGTACCACTGTAGTCTACTGTACCACTGTAGTCTACTGTTGTCTACTGTACCACTGTAATCTACTGTACCACTGTAGTCTACTGTAGTCTACTGTACCACTGTAGTCTACTGTAGTCTACTGTACCACTGTAGTCTACTGTACCACTGTAGTCTACTGTACCACTGTAATCTACTGTACCACTGTAATCTACTGTAGTCTACTGTACCACTGTAGTCTACTGTAGTCTACTGTACCACTGTAGTCTACTGTAACACTGTAGTCTACTGTAGTCTACTGTACCACTGTAATCTACTGTACCACTGTAGTCTACTGTAGTCTACTGTACCACTGTAATCTACTGTACCACTGTAGTCTACTGTAGTCTACTGTACCACTGTAATCTACTGTACCACTGTAGTCTACTGTAGTCTACTGTACCACTGTAGTCTACTGTAGTCTACTGTACCACTGTAGTCTACTGTAGTCTACTGTACCACTGTAGTGTTCTGTTGTCTACTGTACCACTGTAATCTACTGTACCACGGTAGTCTTCTGTTGTCTACTGTACCACTGTAGTCTTCTGTTGTCTACTGTACCACGGTAGTCTACTGTACCACGGTAGTCTTCTGTTGTCTACTGTACCACTGTAGTCTTCTGTACCACTGTAGTCTACTGTACCACTGTAGTCTTCTGTTGTCTACTGTACCACGGTAGTCTTCTGTTGTCTACTGTACCACGGTAGTCTTCTGTTGTCTACTGTACCACTGTAGTCTACTGTACCACTGTAGTCTTCTGTTGTCTACTGTACCACTGTAGTCTACTGTAGTCTACTGTACCACTGTAGTCTACTGTAGTCTACTGTACCACTGTCGTCTTCTGTAGTCTACTGTACCACTGTCGTCTACTGTAGTCTACTGTACCATTAAAGTAGTCTTTCTACTGTGGTCTACTGTACCACTGTAGTCTACTGTAGTCTACAACCACAGTAACTGATCCATACCCGGTAGTCTTCTGGTACTGTACCCAGTCAGGTCTTTAACAGAACAATATAACTATCCATGGTGCTGGGCCCATTCAGGTCTTTAACAGAACAATATAACTATCCATGGTGCTGGGCCACAGTCAGGTCTTTAACAGTAACAATATAAGTATCCATGGTGCTGTACCCAGTCAGGTCTTTAACTGAACAATATAACTGTATCCATGGTGCTGGGCCCTGTCAGGTCTTTAACAGAACAATATAGTCTATCCATGGTGCTGGGCCCAGTCAGGTCTTTAACAGAACAATATAACTATCCACTGTCTTTAACAGTGCTGGTCTACAGTCAGGTCTTTAACAGAACAATATAACTATCCATGGTGCTGGGCCCAGTCAGGTCTTTAACAGAACAATATAACTATCCATGGTGCTGGACCCAGTCAGGTCTTTAACAGAACAATATAACTATCCATGGTGCTGGGCCCAGTCAGGTCTTTAACAGAACAATATAACTATCCATGGTGCTGGGCCCAGTCAGGTCTTTAACAGAACAATATAACTATCCATGGTGCTGGGCCCAGTCAGGTCTTTAACAGAACAATATAACTATCCATGGTGCTGGACCCAGTCAGGTCTTTAACAGAACAATATAACTATCCATGGTGCTGGACCCAGTCAGGTCTTTAACAGAACAATATAACTATCCATGGTGCTGGGCCCAGTCAGGTCTTTAACAGAACAATATAACTATCCATGGTGCTGGGCCCAGTCAGGTCTTTAACAGAACAATATAACTATCCATGGTGCTGGACCCAGTCAGGTCTTTAACAGAACAATATAACTATCCATGGTGCTGGACCCAGTCAGGTCTTTAACAGAACAATATAACTATCCATGGTGCTGGGCCCAGTCAGGTCTTTAACAGAACAATATAACTATCCATGGTGCTGGACCCAGTCAGGTCTTTAACAGAACAATATAACTATCCATGGTGCTGGGCCCAGTCAGGTCTTTAACAGAACAATATAACTATCCATGGTGCTGGACCCAGTCAGGTCTTTAACAGAACAATATAACTATCCATGGTGCTGGACCCAGTCAGGTCTTTAACAGAACAATATAACTATCCATGGTGCTGGGCCCAGTCAGGTCTTTAACAGAACAATATAACTATCCATGGTGCTGGACCCAGTCAGGTCTTTAACAGAACAATATAACTATCCATGGTGCTGGGCCCAGTCAGGTCTTTAACAGAACAATATAACTATCCATGGTGCTGGGCCCAGTCAGGTCTTTAACAGAACAATATAACTATCCATGGTGCTGGGCCCAGTCAGGTCTTTAACAGAACAATATAACTATCCATGGTGCTGGACCCAGTCAGGTCTTTAACAGAACAATATAACTATCCATGGTGCTGGACCCAGTCAGGTCTTTAACAGAACAATATAACTATCCATGGTGCTGGACCCAGTCAGGTCTTTAACAGAACAATATAACTATCCATGGTGCTGGACCCAGTCAGGTCTTTAACAGAACAATATAACTATCCATGGTGCTGGGCCCAGTCAGGTCTTTAACAGAACAATATAACTATCCATGGTGCTGGACCCAGTCAGGTCTTTAACAGAACAATATAACTATCCATGGTGCTGGGCCCAGTCAGGTCTTTAACAGAACAATATAACTATCCATGGTGCTGGGCCCAGTCAGGTCTTTAACAGAACAATATAACTATCCATGGTGCTGGGCCCAGTCAGGTCTTTAACAGAACAATATAACTATCCATGGTGCTGGGCCCAGTCAGGTCTTTAACAGAACAATATAACTATCCATGGTGCTGGACCCAGTCAGGTCTTTAACAGAACAATATAACTATCCATGGTGCTGGGCCCAGTCAGGTCTTTAACAGAACAATATAACTATCCATGGTGCTGGGCCCAGTCAGGTCTTTAACAGAACAATATAACTATCCATGGTGCTGGGCCCAGTCAGGTCTTTAACAGAACAATATAACTATCCATGGTGCTGGGCCCAGTCAGGTCTTTAACAGAACAATATAACTATCCATGGTGCTGGGCCCAGTCAGGTCTTTAACAGAACAATATAACTATCCATGGTGCTGGGCCCAGTCAGGTCTTTAACAGAACAATATAACTATCCATGGTGCTGGGCCCAGTCAGGTCTTTAACAGAACAATATAACTATCCATGGTGCTGGGCCCAGTCAGGTCTTTAACAGAACAATATAACTATCCATGGTGCTGGACCCAGTCAGGTCTTTAACAGAACAATATAACTATCCATGGTGCTGGGCCCAGTCAGGTCTTTAACAGAACAATATAACTATCCATGGTGCTGGACCCAGTCAGGTCTTTAACAGAACAATATAACTATCCATGGTGCTGGGCCCAGTCAGGTCTTTAACAGAACAATATAACTATCCATGGTGCTGGGCCCAGTCAGGTCTTTAACAGAACAATATAACTATCCATGGTGCTGGGCCCAGTCAGGTCTTTAACAGAACAATATAACTATCCATGGTGCTGGGCCCAGTCAGGTCTTTAACAGAACAATATAACTATCCATGGTGCTGGACCCAGTCAGGTCTTTAACAGAACAATATAACTATCCATGGTGCTGGGCCCAGTCAGGTCTTTAACAGAACAATATAACTATCCATGGTGCTGGGCCCAGTCAGGTCTTTAACAGAACAATATAACTATCCATGGTGCTGGGCCCAGTCAGGTCTTTAACAGAACAATATAACTATCCATGGTGCTGGACCCAGTCAGGTCTTTAACAGAACAATATAACTATCCATGGTGCTGGGCCCAGTCAGGTCTTTAACAGAACAATATAACTATCCATGGTGCTGGGCCCAGTCAGGTCTTTAACAGAACAATATAACTATCCATGGTGCTGGACCCAGTCAGGTCTTTAACAGAACAATATAACTATCCATGGTGCTGGGCCCAGTCAGGTCTTTAACAGAACAATATAACTATCCATGGTGCTGGGCCCAGTCAGGTCTTTAACAGAACAATATAACTATCCATGGTGCTGGGCCCAGTCAGGTCTTTAACAGAACAATATAACTATCCATGGTGCTGGGCCCAGTCAGGTCTTTAACAGAACAATATAACTATCCATGGTGCTGGACCCAGTCAGGTCTTTAACAGAACAATATAACTATCCATGGTGCTGGGCCCAGTCAGGTCTTTAACAGAACAATATAACTATCCATGGTGCTGGACCCAGTCAGGTCTTTAACAGAACAATATAACTATCCATGGTGCTGGACCCAGTCAGGTCTTTAACAGAACAATATAACTATCCATGGTGCTGGACCCAGTCAGGTCTTTAACAGAACAATATAACTATCCATGGTGCTGGGCCCAGTCAGGTCTTTAACAGAACAATATAACTATCCATGGTGCTGGGCCCAGTCAGGTCTTTAACAGAACAATATAACTATCCATGGTGCTGGGCCCAGTCAGGTCTTTAACAGAACAATATAACTATCCATGGTGCTGGGACCCAGTCAGGTCTTTAACAGAACAATATAACTATCCATGGTGCTGGGCCCAGTCAGGTCTTTAACAGAACAATATAACTATCCATGGTGCTGGACCCAGTCAGGTCTTTAACAGAACAATATAACTATCCATGGTGCTGGGCCCAGTCAGGTCTTTAACAGAACAATATAACTATCCATGGTGCTGGGCCCAGTCAGGTCTTTAACAGAACAATATAACTATCCATGGTGCTGGACCCATTCAGGTCTTTAACAGAACAATATAACTATCCATGGTGCTGGACCCAGTCAGGTCTTTAACAGAACAATATAACTATCCATGGTGCTGGGCCCAGTCAGGTCTTTAACAGAACAATATAACTATCCATGGTGCTGGGCCCAGTCAGGTCTTTAACAGAACAATATAACTATCCATGGTGCTGGGCCCAGTCAGGTCTTTAACAGAACAATATAACTATCCATGGTGCTGGGCCCATTCAGGTCTTTAACAGAACAATATAACTATCCATGGTGCTGGGCCCAGTCAGGTCTTTAACAGAACAATATAACTATCCATGGTGCTGGGCCCAGTCAGGTCTTTAACAGAACAATATAACTATCCATGGTGCTGGGCCCAGTCAGGTCTTTAACAGAACAATATAACTATCCATGGTGCTGGGCCCAGTCAGGTCTTTAACAGAACAATATAACTATCCATGGTGCTGGACCCATTCAGGTCTTTAACAGAACAATATAACTATCCATGGTGCTGGGCCCAGTCAGGTCTTTAACAGAACAATATAACTATCCATGGTGCTGGGCCCAGTCAGGTCTTTAACAGAACAATATAACTATCCATGGTGCTGGACCCAGTCAGGTCTTTAACAGAACAATATAACTATCCATGGTGCTGGGCCCAGTCAGGTCTTTAACAGAACAATATAACTATCCATGGTGCTGGACCCAGTCAGGTCTTTAACAGAACAATATAACTATCCATGGTGCTGGGCCCAGTCAGGTCTTTAACAGAACAATATAACTATCCATGGTGCTGGGCCCAGTCAGGTCTTTAACAGAACAATATAACTATCCATGGTGCTGGGCCCAGTCAGGTCTTTAACAGAACAATATAACTATCCATGGTGCTGGGCCCAGTCAGGTCTTTAACAGAACAATATAACTATCCATGGTGCTGGACCCAGTCAGGTCTTTAAGTGTGAAAAACAGGTGGAACCACAAAACATTTGGGAAAATCAGAAACCTGGAAAACAGAGAACGGAATTTGGGGGAAAAACTGAATTTTGCAAACAAATATTTTAAAAGGCCTTCCAACTTTGGAGTGTCATCCTGCAGCACAGCATTTTGGGTAAAGTTGAGGTCAGGTCCAATATTGACTCTGCACCCAGGAGGATATTGAAGCTGGACCATGCTAGAAATGCTTTAAAGTAATATATACAGTCACGCGTGAATACATTTGTATGTATGTGTGGTCCCGGGAATTGAACCCACTATCCTGGTGTTGAAATGCTCTACCAAGATGTACGACAGGGTTATGAATGCTTTGTGAACCCTCAATTTAATATAATTTACAAGACCTTTATTAAACGTTGCTTATGTCACCCTTTATAAAGCACAGGTTTATGTCATGTTTGACCTAATGGCTTATGTCACCCTTTATAAAGCACAGGTTTATGTCATGTTTGACCTAATGGGTTATGCCACCCTTTATAAAGCACAGGTTTATGTGACCTAATGGGTTATGTCATTTAAAGCACAGGTTTATGTCATTAATGGTTATGTCACCCCACAGGTTTATGTCATGTTTGACCATTTATGTCACCCTTTATAAAGCACAGGTTTATGTCATGTTTGATATGGGTTATGCTTTATGCACAGGTTTATGTCATGTTTTATAGATGCTATGTGACACATTGATGTCAGTTTGTTTATGTCACCCTTTATAAAGCCTTTATCAGAGCTAATGACTTTATACCGTTTATAGATGCTATGTGACACATTGATGTAGTGTTTATGAAGCCTTTATAGTTTATGCATGACATGGCTTACCGTTATAGATGTTTATGTGACACATTGATGTAGTGTTTATGAAGCCTTTATAGAGCATGACATACCGTTATAGATGCTATGTGACACGTTGATGTAGTGTTTATGAAGCCTTTATAGAGCATGACATACAGTTATAGATGCTATGTGACACGTTGATGTAGTGTTTATGAAGCCTTTATAGAGCATGACATACAGTTATAGATGCTTTGTGACACGTTGATGTAGTGTTTATGAAGCCTTTATAGAGCATGACATACAGTTATAGATGCTATGTGACACGTTGATGTAGTGTTTATGAAGCCTTTATAGAGCATGACGTACAGTTATAGATGCTATGTGACACATTGATGTAGTGTTTATGAAGCCTTTATAGAGCATGACATACAGTTATAGATGCTATGTGACACATTGATGTAGTGTTTATGAAGCCTTTATAGAGCATGCCATACAGTTATAGATGCTATGTGACACATTGATGTAGTGTTTATGAAGCCTTTATAGAGCATGACGTACAGTTATAGATGCTTTGTGACACATTGATGTAGTGTTTATGAAGCCTTTATAGAGCATGACATACAGTTATAGATGCTATGTGACACATTGATGTAGTGTTTATGAAGCCTTTATAGAGCATGACGTACAGTTATAGATGCTATGTGACACATTGATGTAGTGTTTATGAAGCCTTTATAGAGCATGACATACAGTAATAGATGCTATGTGACACGTTGATGTAGTGTTTATGAAGCCTTTATAGAGCATGACGTACAGTTATAGATGCTATGTGACACATTGATGTAGTGTTTATGAAGCCTTTATAGAGCATGACATACAGTTATAGATGCTTTGTGACACATTGATGTAGTGTTTATGAAGCCTTTATAGAGCATGACATACAGTTATAGATGCTATGTGACACATTGATGTAGTGTTTATGAAGGCTTTCTGAAGCCTTAATGAGATGCATTTTAAGCGGGACCATATTGGGTCCTATATTTTTGTAAACATTTGAGTGATTATTATTTTTAAGAAGAATCTGATTATTAAAACGATACTGAACAAAACTTTTAACGCAACATACAACAACTTCAAAAAGGTTTTACTGAGTTACAGTTCAGAGAAGGAATTCAGTCAATTTAAATTGTATTTAAGAGCAATTGGAGGCCACGGAAGGAGAGTTGTATGGCATTGAAGCTTGCCTGGAGGGTTGTTAACACAGTGTCCAAAGAAGGGCCAGAAGTATACAGAATGGTGTCGTCTGCGTAGAGGTTGATCAGAGACTCACCAGCAGCAAGAGCGACCTCATTGATGTATACAGAGAAGAGAGTCGGTCCAAGAATTGAACCCTGTGGCACCCCCATAGAGACTGCCAGAGGTTCGGACAGCAGACCCTCCGATTTGACACACTGAACTCTATCAGAGAAGTAGTTGGTGAACCAGGCTTGGCAATCATTTGAGAAACCAAGGCTATTGAGTCTGCCAATAAGGATGTGGTGATTGACAGAGTCGAAAGCCTTGGCCAGATCAATGAATACGGCTGCACAGTAATGTTTCTTATCGATGGCGGTTAAGATATCGTTTAGGACCTTGAGCGTGGCTGAGGTGCACCCATGACCAGCTCTGAAACCAGCTTGCATAGCAGAGAAGGTATGGTGAGATTCGAAATGGTCTGTAATCTGTTTGTTGACTTGGCTTTCGAAGACCTTAGAAAGGCATGGTAGGATAGATATAGGTCTGTAGCAGTTTGGGTCAAGAGTGTCCCCCCCTTTGAAGAGGGGGATGACCACAGCTGCTTTCCAATCTTTGGGAATCTCAGACGACACGAAAGAGAGGTTGAACAGGCTAGTAATAGGGGTGGCTACAATTTTGGCAGATAATTTTAGAAAGAAAGGGTCCAGATTGTCTAGCCCGGCTGATTTGTAGGGGTCCAGATTTTGCAGCTCAGAACATCAGCTGAACGTATTTGGGAGAAGGAGAAATGGGGAAGGCTTGGGCGAGTTGCTGTAGGGGGTGCAGTGCTGTTGACCGGGGTAGGGGTAGCCAGGTGGAGAGCATGGCCAGCCATAGAAAAATGCTTATTGAAATTCTCAATTATTGTGGATTTATCAGTGGTGACAGTGTTTCCTATCTTCAGTGCAGTGGGCAGCTGGGAGGAGGTGTTCTTATTCTCCATGGACTTTACAGTGTCCCAGAACTTTTTTGAGTTAGTGTTGCAGGAAGCAAATTTCTGCTTGAAAAAGCTAGCCTTGGCTTTTCTAACTGCCTATGTATAATGGTTTCTAGCTTCCCTGAACAGCTGCATATCACGGGGGCTGTTCGATGCTAATACAGAACGCCAAAGGATGTTTTTGTGTTGGTTATGGGCAGTCAGGTCTGGGGAGAACCAAGGGCTATATCTGTTCCTGGTTCTAAATTTCTTGAATGGGGCATGTTTATTTAAGATGGTTAGGAAGGCATTTAAAAAAATATCCAGGCATCCTCTACTGACGGGATGAGATCAATATCCTTCCAGGATACCCGGGCCAGGTCGATTAAGAAGGCCTGCTCACTGAAGTGTTTCAGGGAACGTTTGACATTGATGAGTAATGTACCAGTCAGTGATGAGAACATGTACCAACTACAGATTATAACATGTACCATCTACAGATTATAACATGTACCATCTACAGATTATAACATGTACCATCTACAGATTATAACATGTACCATCTACAGATTATAACATGTACCATCTACAGATTATAACATGTACCATCTACAGATTATAACATATACCATCTACAGATTATAACATGTACCATCTACAGATTATAACATATACCATCTACAGATTATAACATGTACCATCTACAGATTATAACATGTACCATCTACATAGGCACTTCAGGTTTTGGAAGGACCATAAAGGAAATGGGAATGGTGTACTCAGTCTCTCTGTGCTAGTTGTCTCATTTTACATGAATAACATAACTATATGTATGGTTTTTCAAACCCTTTGGTTTAAATAAATGTTGACATTTGATATTCTTTCTCATATTATACTCATATCATACAATTATTAGTGCACTATGCAGTAAGATTACTTACCCCCTAAATAGTATGGTAGTGGAGGGCTAATCATACGGCCAAGAACGTTAGTGACATGTTTAACAACAGCGACATCTAGCGGCTGAGCAACGCAAAGACAATAGTATTTCTATTGTACTTCCGGGTCCACATGGTCCCTTCCTTGTTGTTTCTCTAAACTTCACGACACAGTGGATAATTAATTGATTCTCCGAACATTGACCAGAGATATTATTAGTGATGTATCATCAACCGGTACTGAAGAACCGACGGACTCTTCTGGAACGAGCTGAGAAATTCATATCTGAGATTTATTTCACCGACTGCAACCTCAGGGGAAGGTAAATGTTATTTCTTAGCTAGCGGTCAGGTGCAATAAAATGCATGTCCATTACCCGCTCAATATGCCCAGCTAAGTAGCAATGTTTTGTTGGGCAGATGGAAGTTCTATTTATTGTGCAAAATGTTTGAATTGTCCGCGGGTGAAGAGAGAAACTGCTCTGCTCCTTGTAATAGCTATTGTTTTCTGGGTAATGAATCCCCCTTCTGGATCTGGTTATGAGACACTGACAGCACTTTATGTTGCGATCTGAGACATATAAAAACACGTTTCTTACAACACGACTTGTTTCCAGACTATATGGAGACGCCTGTCCCCTGGAGTCCATCTCCTCGTCTCTGTCACAGCAACGGATCCCTTTCCTAGAGGCTGTCAAACTGAACTTTGAGCCCTATCAAGTTGGTGATACCTTTGGACCTACGTAAGGACTGGAATATTTAGTAGCTCTCTTCGAACACCATGTTTGGTTAAATACCATGAATGAACGAATGAATGAGTGAATGAATGAGTGAGTGAGTGAGTGAGTGAATGAATGAGTGAGTGAATGAGTGAATGAGTGAGTGAGTGAGTGAGTGAGTGAGTGAGTGAGTGAGTGAGTGAGTGAATGAATGAATGAATGAGTGAGTGAATGAGTGAATGAGTGAAGTGAATGAGTGAATGAGTGAGTGAATGAATGAGTGAATGAGTGAGTGAATGAATGAGTGAATGAGTGAGTGAGTGAATGAATGAGTGAGTGAATGAATGAGTGAGTGAATGAATGAAGTGAATGAATGAGTGAATGAATGAGTGAGTGAGTGAGTGAGTGAATGAATGAGTGAGTGAATGAGTGAATGAGTGAGTGAGTGAGTGAGTGAGTGAGTGAGTGAATGAATGAATGAATGAATGAATTAACAAATGAATGAATGAGTAACTGAGTGAGTGAATTAGTGGAGTGAGTTGGTGAATGAGCGTGCAAAAGAACGAACAAACCAGTGAACCAACAAACTAGTATGAGTAATGTTTTATTACAGATGGTGGACATGCTGGTTTAAAGTATCTCTGAGGATACCAGACTCCTGGAGAGGGAAGCAGGTCCATCTGAGCTGGGAAAGTGATGGAGAGGCCATGGTCTGGAGGGATGAGCAACCTGTACAGGTTCAACATTATATACACCCACATGAGCCTTACCTCATCCACCACACCACTACAGTACCTCATCCACCACACCACTACAGTACCTCATCCACCACACCACTACAGTACCTCATCCACCACACCACTACAGTACCTCATCCACCACACCACTACAGTACCTCATCCACCACACCACTACAGTACCTCAACCACCATAACACTACAGTACCTCATCCACCACACCACTACAGTACCTCATCCACCATACCACTACAGTACCTCATCCACCACACCACTACAGTACCTCATCCACCACACCACTACAGTACCTCATCCACCATACCACTACAGTACCTCATCCACCATACCACTACAGTACCTCATCCACCACACCACTACAGTACCTCATCCACCATACCACTACAGTACCTCATCCACCACACCACTACAGTACTTCATCCACCACACCACTACAGTACCTCATCCACCATACCACTACAGTACCTCATCCACCACACCACTACAGTACCTCATCCACCACACCACTACAGTACCTCATCCACCATACCACTACAGTACCTCATCCACCATACCACTACAGTACCTCATCCACCATACCACTACAGTACCTCATCCACCATACCTCAACCACCATACCACTACAGTACCTCATCCACCTTACCACTACAGTACCTCATCCACCATACCTCAACCACCATAACACTACAGTACCTCATCCACCATACCACTACAGTACCTCATCCACCATACCTCAACCACCATACCACTACAGTACCTCATCCACCTTACCACTACAGTACCTCATCCACCATACCTCAACAACCATACCACTACAGTACCTCATCCACCTTACCACTACAGTACCTCATCCACCATACCTCAACCACCATAGCACTACAGTACTTCAACCACCATAACACTACAGTACCTCAACCACCATACCACTACAGTACCTCATCCACCATACCTCAACCACCATACCACTACAGTACCTCATCCACCATACCTCATCCACCATACCACTACAGTACCTCATCCACCATACCTCAACCACCATAGCACTACAGTACCTTAACCACCATAACACTACAGTACCTCAACCACAATACCTCATCCACCATAACACTACAGTACCACATCCACCACACCTCATCCACCATAACACTACAGTACCTCATCCACCATACCTCAACCACCATACCTCATCCACCATAACACTACAGTACCTCATCCACCACACCTCAACCACCATAACACTACAGTACCTAATCCACCATAACACTACAGTACCTCATCCACCATACCTCAACCACCATAACACTACAGGACCTCATCCACCATAACACTACAGTACCTCATCCACCATAACACTACAGTACCTCATCCACCATACCTCAACCACCATAACACTACAGTACCTCATCCACCATAACACTACAGTACCTCATCCACCATACCTCAACCACCATACCACTACAGTACCTCATCCACCATACCTCAACCACCATACCACTACAGTACCTCATCCACCATACCTCAACCACCATAGCACTACAGTACCTTAACCACCATACCTCAACCACCATACCACTACAGTACCTCATCCACCGTAACACCACAATACCTCATCCACCGTAACACTGCAGTACCTCATCCACCATAACACTACAGTACCTCATCCACCATAACACTACAGTACCTCATCCACCATAACACTACAGTACCTCATCCACCATAACACTACAGTACCTCATCCACCATAACACTACAGTACCTCATCCACCATAACACCACAGTACCTCATCCACCATAACACTACAGTACCTCATCCACCATACCTCAACCACCATACTACTACAGTACCTCATCCACCATACCTCAACCACCATACCACTACAGTACCTCATCCACCATAACACCACAATACCTCATCCACCGTAACACTACAGTACCTCATCCACCGTAACACCACAATACCTCATCCACCGTAACACTACAGTACCTCATCCACCGTAACACTACAGTACCTCATCCACCGTAACACCACAGTACCTCATCCACCGTAACACTACAGTACCTCATCCACCATACCTCAACCACCACACCACTACAGTTCCTCATCCACAGTAACACTACAGTACCTCATCCACCATACCACCACAGTACCTCATCCACCATACCACTACAGTAAGTCAACAGACTAGTCTCATCCTCCGGGCCCTCTCAGCTTGCCTTGGGGCAAAGTCACAATAACAATCTGTTTATATGTGAACTGTGTGTTAATCAAGCCTTACTGCATGTTGTTCAAACATCATTCTCAGGGGTTGACCTTGATGTTGTTATTTGATTGACAGGGGTTGACCTTGATGTTGTTATTTGATTGACAGGGGTTGACCTTGATGTTGTTATTTGATTGACAGGGGTTGACCTTGATGTTGTTATTTGATTGACAGGGGTTGACCTTGATGTTGTTATTTGATTCTCAGGGGTTGACCTTGATGTTGTTATTTGATTGACAGGGGTTGACCTTGATGTTGTTATTTGATTGACAGGGGTTGACCTTGATGTTGTTATTTGATTGACAGGGGTTGACCTTGATGTTGTTATTTGATTGACAGGGGTTGACCTTGATGTTGTTATTTGATTGACAGGGGTTGACCTTGATGTTGTTATTTGATTGACAGGGGTTGACCTTGATGTTGTTATTTGATTGACAGGGGTTGACCTTGATGTTGTTATTTGATTGACAGGGGTTGACCAGGTTGATGTTGTTATTTGATTGACAGGGTTGACCTTGATGGGTTGTTATTTGATTGACTGGGGTTGATGATGTTGTTATTTGATTGACAGTTGTTGATGTTGTTATTTGATTGACTGGGGTTGACCTTGATGTTGTTATTTGATTGACTGGGGTTGACCTTGATGGGTTATTTGATTGACAGGGGTTGACCTTGATGTTGTTATTTGATTGACAGGGGTTGACCAGGTTGATGTTTGTTATTTGATTGACAGGTTAGTGGGTTGACCTTGATGTTGTTATTTGATTGACAGGGGTTGACCTTGATGTTGTTATTTGATTGACAGGGGTTGACCTTGATGTTGTTATTTGATTGACAGGGTTGACCTTGATGTTGTTATTTGATTGACAGGTTAGTGGGTTGACATCTTGATGTTGTTATTTGATTGACAGGTTAGTGGGTTGACCTTGACTGTTGTTATTTGATTGACAGGGGTTGACCTTGATGTTGTTATTTGATTGACAGGGGTTGACCTTGATGTTGTTATTTGATTGACAGGGGTTGACCTTGATGTTGTTATTTGATTGACAGGGGTTGACCTTGATGTTGTTATTTGATTGACAGGGGTTGACCTTGATGTTGTTATTTGATTGACAGGGGTTGACCTTGATGTTGTTATTTGATTGACAGGGGTTGACCAAAGAAGGGGAGAAGACCAGCTACATCTTGACTGACTGTCTGGAGGATGATGATCCACACAGGTTAGTGGGTTCTACATCCTGACTGAGTGTCTGGAGGACGATGATCCACACAGGTTAGTGGGTTCTACATCCTGACTGTCTGGAGGATGATGATCCACACAGGTTAGTGGGTTCTACATCCTGACTGACTGTCTGGAGGATGATGATCCACACAGGTTAGTGGGTTCTACATCCTGACTGTCTGGAGGATGATGATCCACACAGGTTAGTGGGTTCTACATCCTGACTGACTGTCTGGAGGATGATGATCCACACAGGTTAGTGGGTTCTACATCCTGAGTGTCTGGAGGATGATGATCCACACAGGTTAGTGGGTTCTACATCCTGACTGTCTGGAGGATGATGATCCACACAGGTTAGTGGGTTCTACATCCTGACTGTCTGGAGGATGATGATCCACACAGGTTAGTGGGTTCTACATCCTGACTGTCTGAAGGATGATGATCCACACAGGTTAGTGGGTTCTACATCCTGACTGACTGTCTGGAGGATGATGATCCACACAGGTTAGTGGGTTCTACATCCTGACTGACTGTCTGGAGGATGATGATCCACACAGGTTAGTGGGTTCTACATCCTGACTGTCTGGAGGATGATGATCCACACAGGTTAGTGGGTTCTACATCCTGACTGTCTGGAGGATGATGATCCACACAGGTTAGTGGGTTCTACATCCTGACTGTCTGGAGGATGATGATCCACACAGGTTAGTGGGTTCTACATCCTGACTGTCTGGAGGATGATGATCCACACAGGTTAGTGGGTTCTACATCCTGACTGTCTGGAGGATGATGATCCACACAGGTTAGTGGGTTCTACATCCTGAGTGTCTGGAGGATGATGATCCACACAGGTTAGTGGGTTCTACATCTGACTGACTGTCTGGAGGATGATGATCCACACAGGTTAGTGGGTTCTACATCCTGACTGACTGTCTGGAGGATGATGATCCACACAGGTTAGTGGGTTCTACATCTGACTGACTGTCTGGAGGATGATGATCCACACAGGTTAGTGGGTTCTACATCCTGACTGACTGTCTGGAGGATGATGATCCACACAGGTTAGTGGGTTCTACATCCTGACTGTCTGGAGGATGATGATCCACACAGGTTAGTGGGTTCTACATCCTGACTGTCTGGAGGATGATGATCCACACAGGTTAGTGGGTTCTACATCCTGACTGACTGTCTGGAGGATGATGATCCACACAGGTTAGTGGGTTCTACATCCTGACTGACTGTCTGGAGGATGATGATCCACACAGGTTAGTGGGTTCTACATCCTGACTGTCTGGAGGATGATGATCCACACAGGTTAGTGGGTTCTACATCCTGACTGACTGTCTGGAGGATGATGATCCACACAGGTTAGTGGGTTCTACATCCTGACTGTCTGGAGGATGATGATCCACACAGGTTAGTGGGTTCTACCTCCTGACTGACTGTCTGGAGGATGATGATCCACACAGGTTAGTGGGTTCTACATCCTGACTGACTGTCTGGAGGATGATGATCCACACAGGTTAGTGGGTTCTACATCCTGACTGTCTGGAGGATGATGATCCACACAGGTTAGTGGGTTCTACATCCTGACTGTCTGGAGGATGATGATCCACACAGGTTAGTGGGTTCTACATCCTGTTTGGGGTGAATTCAATTTACATTTGACATTTTAGTCATTTAACAGACGTTCTTCAGGGATTTTTCTGCCATTTAAATCCTTTTGTGTTCAGTTTAAACATTTCAACCGATCGATTGGTTGAAAGGACAGGAGGCTCTCGGTTGACTACGTTTGTTTAGTCGGGGACAGCGCTGCTCTGCATTGAGTAGGCGCGTAACGGTCTGTTTGCAGCGAGTCAGGAATCTATGATTGCCTCAGTGTGTTCTCGTTCTGTGTTGTAAACTGTAGTCTGTCTTCTGTCTCTTTTAGCATCTCCCTGTATGTCGAGCTGGCGTGTAACAGTCTTTTCGGAGCGGGACAGGGATCCATGATTGCAGCACCTGACCCAGACAGGAAGTACTCTGTCCAGAAGGCTGAGCTTGTGGTGTTTAAGCCGGAAGTCAGGGAGCTGCTGACTGATTTGGAGATGCTGGTAGACATGGTCAAGGTATGTTGAGATATCAGTATTCTATAATGTCAAGGTACTACCTAATGGGATGTGAAGTAGGTCAAGAGGTCATGTCTGGAGCAGGGTGGGGTCATTTCCAGGAGTAGAAGGTCAAGAGGTCATGTCTGGAGCAGGGTGGGGTCAATTCCAGGAGTAGTGGGTCAAGAGGTCATGCCTGGACCAGGGTGGGGTCAATTCCAGGAGTAGTAGGTCAAGAGGTCATGTCTGGAGCAGGGTGGGGTCAATTCCAGGAGTAGAAGGTCAAGAGGTCATGTCTGGACCAGGGTGGGGTCAATTCCAGGAGTAGAAGGTCAAGAGGTCATGTCTGGAGCAGGGTGGGGTCAATTCCGGGAGTAGTAAACTAACTAAATGGAATTGACTCCAAACCCGAACCTACAGATGGAATTGTGACATTTAACAGTGAATGAAGTGTAACTGTCAACTTTAGTCAGTCTGTTCTGTTCCTGCTTTCTCATTGGCCTGTTGATCTTCTCTCTTCTGCCTCCTCTCAGTTGCTGGGTGAGGGGGAACAGCGTGGGTACCAGGCTCTGTTCACAGCCAATGAGATGGTGAACCTGTGTGAGCCGACCAATCCCAGCTCATTTCCTGCGGCCCGGAGTCTGGCTCAGAAGTTCTTCAGCCAGAGGAATGGAGAGAGCCAGCACACTGTCCACGCTATGGGACACTGCCACATTGACTCTGGTGAACATCTCTCTCTTTCAAGATGACTGATTTTGTTTAGTCTATGTCCATGTACTGAGTTCTCCTGTAATGCTGCTCCACTGTCTACCGCTGTTCTACTGTCTACTGCTGCTCCACTGTCTACTGCTGCTCCACTGTCTACTGCTGCTCCACTGTCTACCGCTGTTCTACTGTCTACTGCTGTTCCACTGTCTACTGCTGTTCCACTGTCTACTGCTGTTCCACTGTCTACTGCTGTTCCACTGTCTACTGCTGTTCTACTGTCTACTGCTGCTCCACTGTCTACTGCTGCTCCACTGTCTACTGCTGCTCCACTGTCTACTGCTGCTCCACTGTCTACTGCTGCTCCACTGTCTACTGCTGCTCCACTGTCTACCGCTGCTCCACTGTCTACTGCTGCTCCACTGTCTACTGCTGTTCTACTGTCTACTGCTGTTCCACTGTCTACTGCTGCTCCACTGTCTACTGCTGCTCCACTGTCTACTGCTGCTCCACTGTCTACTGCTGTTCCACTGTCTACTGCTGTTCCACTGTCTACTGCTGCTCCACTGTCTACTGCTGTTCTACTGTCTACTGCTGCTCCACTGTCTGCTCCACTGTCTACCGCTGCTCCACTGTCTACTGCTGTTCTACTGTCTACTGCTGCTCCACTGTCTACTGCTGTTCCACTGTCTACCACTGCTGCTCCACTGTCTACTGCTGCTCCACTGTCTACTGCTGCTCCACTGTCTACTGCTGCTCCACTGTCTACTGCTGCTCCACTGTCTACTGCTGCTCCACTGTCTACTGCTGTTCTACTGTCTACCTGCTGTTCCACTGTCTACTGCTGCTCCACTGTCTACTGCTGTTCCACTGTCTACTGCTGCTCCACTGTCTACTGCTGCTCCACTGTCTACCGCTGCTCCACTGTCTACCGCTGCTCCACTGTCTACTGCTGTTCTACTGTCTACTGCTGTTCTACTGTCTACTGCTGCTCCACTGTCTACTGCTGTTCCACTGTCTACTGCTGCTCCACTGTCTACTGCTGCTCCACTGTCTACTGCTGCTCCACTGTCTACTGCTGCTCCACTGCTGCTCCACTGTCTACTGCTGCTCCACTGTCTACTGCTGCTCCACTGTCTACTGCTGCTCCACTGTCTACTGCTGTTCTCCACTGTGCTCCACTACTGCTGTACTGTCTACTGTCCACTGCTGCTCCACTGTCTACTGCTGTTCTACTGTCTACTGCTGCTCCACTGTCTACTGCTGTTCCACTGTCTACTGCTGCTCCACTGTCTGCTCCACTGTCTGCTCCACTGTCTACTGCTGCTCCACTGTCTGCTCCACCGCTGCTCCACTGTCTACTGCTGCTCCACTGTCTCCACTGCTCTCCACTGTCTACTGCTGCTCCACTGTCTACTGCTGCTCCACTGTCTACCGCTGTTCCACTGTCTACTGCTGTTCCACTGTCTACTGCTGCTCCACTGTCTACTGCTGCTCCACTGTCTACTGCTGCTCCACTGTCTACTGCTGTTCCACTGTCTACTGCTGCTCCACTGTCTACTGCTGTTCTACTGTCTACTGCTGCTCCACTGTCTACTGCTGCTCCACTGTCTACTGCTGCTCCACTGTCTACTGCTGCTCCACTGTCTACTGCTGCTCCACTGTCTACTGCTGTTCCACTGTCTACTGCTGCTCCACTGTCTACTGCTCTGTTCTACTGTCTCCACTGCTGCTCCACTGTCTACTGCTCCACTGTCTACCGCTGCTCCACTGTCTACTGCTGTTCCACTGTCTACTGCTGCTCCACTGTCTACTGCTGTTCCACTGCTGTTCCACTGTCTACCGCTGCTCCACTGTCTACCGCTGCTCCACTGTCTACTGCTGTTCCACTGTCTACTGCTGCTCCACTGTCTACTGCTGCTCCACTGTCTACTGCTGTTCCACTGTCTTCTGCTCCACTGTCTACTGCTGTTCTACTGTCTACTGCTGCTCCACTGTCTACCGCTGCTCCACTGTCTACTGCTGTTCTACTGTCTACTGCTGTTCCACTGTCTACTGCTGCTCCACTGTCTACTGCTGTTCCACTGTCTACTGCTGCTCTACTGCTGCTCCACTCCACTGTCTACTGCTGCTCCACTGTCTCCACTGCTGCTCCACTGTCTACTGCTGCTCCACTGTCTACCGCTGCTCCACTGTCTCCACTGTCCGCTGCTCCACTGTCTACTGCTGTTCTACTGTCTACTGCTGTTCCACTGTCTACCGCTGCTCCACTGTCTACCGCTGCTCCACTGTCTACTGCTGCTCCACTGTCTACCGCTGCTCCACTGTCTACCGCTGCTCCACTGTCTACCGCTGCTCCACTGTCTACCGCTGCTCCACTGTCTACTGCTGCTCCACTGTCTACCGCTGCTCCACTGTCTACTGCTGCTCCACTGTCTACTGCTGCTCCACTGTCTACTGCTGCTCCACTGTCTATTGCTGCTCCACTGTGTGTGGTGTACTGCTGCTCCACTGTGTGTGGTGTCCTGCTGCTCCACTGCTGCTCCACTGTGTGTGGTGTCCTGTCCTGCTGCTCCACACTGTGTGTGGTGTCCTGCTGCTCCACTGTGTGTGGTGTCCTGCTGCTCCACTGTGTGGTGGTGCTCCATGCTGCTCCACTGTGTGTGGTGTCCTGCTGCTCCACTGTGTGTGGTGTCACTGCTGCTCCACTGTGTGTGGTGTTCCTGCTGCTCCACTGTGTGTGGTGTCCTGCTGCTCCACTGTGTGTGGTGTCCTGCTGCTCCACTGTGTGTGGTGTCCTGCTGCTCCACTGTGTGTGGTGTCCTGCTGCTCCACTGTGTGTGGTGTCCTGCTGCTCCACTGTCTATAGATGCTCCACTGTGTGTGGTGTCCTGCTGCTCCACTGTGTGTGGTGTCCTGCTGCTCCACTGTGTGTGGTGTCCTGCTGCTCCACTGTGTGTGGTGTCCTGCTGCTCCACTGTGTGTGGTGTCCTGCTGCTCCACTGTGTGTGGTGTCCTGCTGCTCCACTGTGTGTGGTGTTCTGCTGCTCCACTGTGTGTGGTGTCCTGCTGCTCCACTGTGTGTTGTGTTCTGCTGCTCCACTGTGTGTGGTGTCCTGCTGCTCCACTGTGTGTGGTGTCCTGCTGCTCCACTGTGTGTGGTGTCCCGCTGCTCCACTGTGTGTGGTGTTCTGCTGCTCCACTGTGTGTGGTGTACTGCTGCTCCACTGTGTGTGGTGTCCCGCTGCTCCACTGTGTGTGGTGTACTGCTGCTCCCACTGTCTATAGATGCTCCACTGTGTGTGGTGTACTGCTGCTCCCACTGTCTATAGATGCTCCACTGTGTGTGGTGTTCTGCTGCTCCACTGTGTGTGGTGTCCTGCTGCTCCTCTGTGTGTGGTGTCCTGCTGCTCCCACTGTCTATAGATGCTCCACTGTGTGTGGTGTACTGCTGCTCCCACTGTCTATAGATGCTCCACTGTGTGTGGTGTTCTGCTGCTCCACTGTGTGTGGTGTCCTGCTGCTCCTCTGTGTGTGGTGTCCTGCTGCTCCCACTGTCTATAGATGCTCCACTGTGTGTGGTGTACTGATGCTCCCACTGTCTATAGATGCTCCACTGTGTGTGGTGTTCTGCTGCTCCACTGTGTGTGGTGTTCTGCTGCTCCTCTGTGTGTGGTGTCCTGCTGCTCCTCTGTGTGTGGTGTCCTGCTGCTCCTCTGTGTGTGGTGTCCTGCTGCTCCACTGTGTGTGGTGTCCTGCTGCTCCACTGTGTGTGGTGTCCTGCTGCTCCTCTGTGTGTGGTGTCCTGCTGCTCCTCTGTGTGTGGTGTCCTGCTGCTCCATTGTGTGTGGTGTCCTGCTGCTCCACATCAGGAAGTGATTGCTTGATTAATATCCTGCTCTGTCCCTGTCTCTATCAAGCCTGGCTGTGGCCCTATGAGGAGACCATCAGGAAGTGTGCCAGGAGCTGGGTGACTGTGATCAGACTGATGGAGAAGAACCCTCACATGGTCTTCACCTGTTCACAAGTACGGTACCTTTAATACACACTCACCTGTTCACAGGTACTGTACCTTTAATACACACTCACCTGTTCACAGGTACTTTACCTTTAATACACACTCACCTGTTCACAGGTACTGTACCTTTAATACACACTCACCTGTTCACAGGTACTGTACCTTTAATACACACTCACCTGTTCACAGGTACTGTACCTTTAATACACACTCACCTGTTCACAGGTACTGTACCTTTAATACACACTCACCTGTTCACAGGTACTGTACCTTTAATACACACTCACCTGTTCACAGGTACTGTACCTTTTACACAACCTGTTCACAGGTACACTCACCTGTTCACAGGTACTGTACCTTTAATACACACTCACCTGTTCACAGGTACTTTACCTTTAATACACACTCACCTGTTCACAGGTACTTTACCTTTAATACACACTCACCTGTTCACAGGTACTTTACCTTTAATACACACTCACCTGTTCACAGGTACTTTACCTTTAATACACACTCACCTGTTCACAGGTACTTTACCTTTAATACACACTCACCTGTTCACAGGTACTGTACCTTTAATACACACTCACCTGTTCACAGGTACTGTACCTTTAATCACCTGTTCACAGGTACACTCACCTGTTCACAGGTACTGTACCTTTAATACACACTCACCTGTTCACAGGTACTGTACCTTTAATACACACTCACCTGTTCACAGGTACTGTACCTTTAATACACACTCACCTGTTCACAGGTACTGTACCTTTAATACACACTCACCTGTTCACAGGTACTGTACCTTTAATACACACTCACCTGTTCACAGGTACTGTACCTTTAATACACACTCACCTGTTCACAGGTACTGTACCTTTAATACACACTCACCTGTTCACAGGTACTGTACCTTTAATACACACTCACCTGTTCACAGGTACTGTACCTTTAATACACACTCACCTGTTCACAGGTACTGTACCTTTAATACACACTCACCTGTTCACAGGTACTGTACCTTTAATACACACTCACCTGTTCACAGGTACTGTACCTTTAATACACACTCATAGGTACACCTTTAATACACACTCACCTGTTCACAGGTACTGTACCTTTAATACACACTCACCTGTTCACAGGTACTTACCTTTAATACACACTCACCTGTTCACAGGTACTGTACCTTTAATACACACTCACCTGTTCACAGGTACTGTACCTTTAATACACACTCACCTGTTCACAGGTACTGTACCTTTAATACACACTCACCTGTTCACAGGTACTGTACCTTTAATACACACTCACCTGTTCACAGGTACTGCACCTTTAATACACACTCACCTGTTCACAGGTACTGTACCTTTAATACACACTCACCTGTTCACAGGTACTGTACCTTTAATACACACTCACCTGTTCACAGGTACTGTACCTTTAATACACACTCACCTGTTCACAGGTACTGTACCTTTAATACACACTACCTGTTCACAGGTACTGCACTCACCTGTTCACAGGTACTGCACCTTTAATACACACTCACCTGTTCACAGGTACTGTACCTTTAATACACACTCACCTGTTCACAGGTACTGCACCTTTAATACACACTCACCTGTTCACAGGTACTGCACCTGTTTAATACACACTCACCTGTTCACAGGTACTGTACCTTTAATACACACTCACCTGTTCACAGGTACTGTACCTTTAATACACACTCACCTGTTCACAGGTACTGTACCTGTTAATACACACACACCTGTTCACAGGTACTGTACCTTTAATACACACTCACCTGTTCACAGGTACTGCACCTTTAATACACACTCACCTGTTCACAGGTACTGTACCTTTAATACACACTCACCTGTTCACAGGTACTGTACCTTTAATACACACTCACCTGTTCACAGGTACTGCACCTTTAATACACACTCACCTGTTCACAGGTACTGTACCTTTAATACACACTCACCTGTTCACAGGTACTGTACCTTTAATACACACTCACCTGTTCACAGGTACTGTACCTTTAATACACACTCACCTGTTCACAGGTACTGCACCTTTAATACACACTCACCTGTTCACAGGTACTGCACCTTTAATACACACTCACCTGTTCACAGGTACTGTACCTTTAATACACACTCACCTGTTCACAGGTACTGCACCTTTAATACACACTCACCTGTTCACAGGTACTGTACCTTTAATACACACTCACCTGTTCACAGGTACTGCACCTTTAATACACACTCACCTGTTCACAGGTACTGCACCTTTAATACACACTCACCTGTTCACAGGTACTGCACCTTTAATACACACTCACCTGTTCACAGGTACTGCACCTTTAATACACACTCACCTGTTCACAGGTACTGCACCTTTAATACACACTCACCTGTTCACAGGTACTGCACCTTTAATACACACTCACCTGTTCACAGGTACTGTACCTTTAATACACACTCACCTGTTCACAGGTACTGCACCTTTAATACACACTCACCTGTTCACAGGTACTGCACCTTTAATACACACTCACCTGTTCACAGGTACTGTACCTTTAATACACACTCACCTGTTCACAGGTACTGTACCTTTAATACACACTCACCTGTTCACAGGTACTGCACCTTTAATACACACTCACCTGTTCACAGGTACTGTACCTTTAATACACACTCACCTGTTCACAGGTACTGTACCTTTAATACACACTCACCTGTTCACAGGTACTGTACCTTTAATACACACTCACCTGTTCACAGGTACTGTACCTTTAATACACACTCACCTGTTCACAGGTACTGTACCTGTTTAGGTACTACACACTCACCTGTTCACAGGTACTGTACCTTTAATACACACTCACCTGTTCACAGGTACTGTACCTTTTAATACACACTCACCTGTTCACAGGTACTGTACCTTTAATACACACTCACCTGTTCACAGGTACTGTACCTTTAATACACACTCACCTGTTCACAGGTACTGTACCTTTAATACACACTCACCTGTTCACAGGTACTGCACCTTTAATACACACTCACCTGTTCACAGGTACTGTACCTTTAATACACACTCACCTGTTCACAGGTACTGTACCTTTAATACACACTCACCTGTTCACAGGTACTGCACCTTTAATACACACTCACCTGTTCACAGGTACTGTACCTTTAATACACACTCACCTGTTCACAGGTACTGCACCTTTAATACACACTCACCTGTTCACAGGTACTGTACCTTTAATACACACTCACCTGTTCACAGGTACTGCACCTTTAATACACACTCACCTGTTCACAGGTACTGTACCTTTAATACACACTCACCTGTTCACAGGTACTGTACCTTTAATACACACTCACCTGTTCACAGGTACTGTACCTTTAATACACACTCACCTGTTCACAGGTACTGTACCTTTAATACACACTCACCTGTTCACAGGTACTGTACCTTTAATACACACTCACCTGTTCACAGGTACTGCACCTTTAATACACACTCACCTGTTCACAGGTACTGTACCTTTAATACACACTCACCTGTTCACAGGTACTGCACCTGTTTAATACACACTCACCTGTTCACAGGTACTGTACCTTTAATACACACTCACCTGTTCACAGGTACTGTACCTTTAATACACACTCACCTGTTCACAGGTACTGCACCTTTAATGTTACACACTCACCTGTTCACAGGTACTGCACCTTTAATACACACTCACCTGTTCACAGGTACTGCACCTTTAATACACACTCACCTGTTCACAGGTACTGTCACCTGTTAATACACACTCACCTGTTCACAGGTACTGTTGTACCTTTAATACACACTCACCTGTTCACAGGTACTGCACCTTTAATACACACTCACCTGTTCACAGGTACTGTACCTTTAATACACACTCACCTGTTCACAGGTACTGTACCTTTAATACACACTCACCTGTTCACAGGTACTGTACCTTTAATACACACTCACCTGTTCACAGGTACTGTACCTTTACACAACCTGTTCACAGGTACACTCACCTGTTCACAGGTACTGTACCTTTAATACACACTCACCTGTTCACAGGTACTGTACCTTTAATACACACTCACCTGTTCACAGGTACTGTACCTTTAATACACACTCACCTGTTCACAGGTACTGTACCTTTAATACACACTCACCTGTTCACAGGTACTGTACCTTTAATACACTCACCTGTTCACAGGTACACACTCACCTGTTCACGGGTACTGTACCTTTAATACACACTCATCTGTTCACAGGTACTGTACCTTTAATACACACTCACCTGTTCACAGGTACTGTACCTTTAATACACACTCACCTGTTCACAGGTACTGTACCTTTAATACACACTCACCTGTTCACAGGTACTGTACCTTTAATACACACTCACCTGTTCACAGGTACTGCACCTTTGTCTCTCCTCTCCTCTCTCCAGGCCCAGCAGTTTGACTGTGTTAATAGTGGTCTCTCCTCTCCTCTCTCCAGGCCCAGCAATTTGACTGTGTTAATAGTGGTCTCTCCTCTCCTCTCTCCAGGCCCAGCAGTTTGACTGTGTTAATAGTGGTCTCTCCTCTCCTCTCTCCAGGCTCAGCAATTTGACTGGGTTAATAGTGTTCTCTCCTCTCCTCTCTCCAGGCTCAGCAGTTTGACTGGGTTAATAGTGGTCTCTCTTCTCTCCAGGCCCAGCAGCTTGACTGGGTTAATAGTGGTCTCTCCTCTCCTCTCTCCAGGCCCAGCAGTTTGACTGGGTTAATAGTGGTCTCTCTTCTCTCCAGGCCCAGCAGTTTGACTGGGTTAATAGTGGTCTCTCCTCTCCTCTCTCCAGGCCCAGCAGTTTGACTGGGTTAATAGTGGTCTCTCTTCTCTCCAGGCTCAGCAGTTTGACTGGGTTAATAGTGGTCTCTCCTCTCCTCTCTCCAGGCTCAGCAGTTTGACTGGGTTAATAGTGGTCTCTCCTCTCCTCTCTCCAGGCCCAGCAGTTTGACTGGGTTAATAGTGGTCTCTCCTCTCCTCTCTCCAGGCTCAGAAATTTGACTGGGTTAATAGTGGTCTCTCCTCTCCTCTCTCCAGGCCCAGCAGTTTGACTGGGTTAATAGTGGTCTCTCCTCTCCTCTCTCCAGGCCCAGCAGTTTGACTGGGTTAATAGTGGTCTCTCCTCTCCTCTCTCCAGGCTCAGCAGTTTGACTGGGTTAATAGTGGTCTCTCCTCTCCTCTCTCCAGGCCCAGCAGTTTGACTGGGTTAATAGTGGTCTCTCCTCTCTCCAGGCCCAGCAGTTTGACTGGGTTAATAGTGGTCTCTCCTCTCTCCAGGCCCAGCAGTTTGACTGGGTTAATAGTGGTCTCTCCTCTCCTCTCCAGGCCCAGCAGTTTGACTGGGTTAATAGTGGTCTCTCCTCTCTCCAGGCCCAGCAGTTTGACTGGGTTAATAGTGGTCTCTCTCTCCTCTCTCCAGGCCCAGCAGTTTGACTGGGTTAATAGTGGTCTCTCCTCTCTCCAGGCCCAGCAGTTTGACTGGGTTAATAGTGGTCTCTCCTCTCTCCAGGCCCAGCAGTTTGACTGGGTTAATAGTGGTCTCTCCTCTCCTCTCTCCAGGCCCAGCAGTTTGACTGGGTTAATAGTAGTCTCTCCTCTCTCCAGGCCCAGAAGTTTGACTGGGTTAATAGTAGTCTCTCCTCTCTCCAGGCCCAGCAGTTTGACTGGGTTAATAGTGGTCTCTCCTCTCTCCAGGCTCAGCAGTTTGACTGGGTTAATAGTGGTCTCTCCTCTCCTCTCTCCAGGCCCAGCAGTTTGACTGGGTTAATAGTGGTCTATCCTCTCCTCTCTCCAGGCCCAGCAGTTTGACTGGGTTAATAGTGGTCTCTCCTCTCCTCTCTCCAGGCCAAGCAGTTTGACTGGGTTAATGGTGGTCTCTCCGCTCCTCTTTCCAGGCCCAGCAGTTTGACTGGGTTAATAGTGGTCTCTCCTCTCCTCTCTCCAGGCCCAGCAGTTTGACTGGGTTAATAGTGGTCTCTCCTCTCCTCTCTCCAGGCCCAGCAGTTTGACTGGGTTAATAGTGGTCTATCCTCTCCTCTCTCCAGGCCCAGCAGTTTGACTGGGTTAATAGTGGTCTCTCCTCTCCTCTCTCCAGGCCCAGCAGTTTGACTGGGTTAATAGTGGTCTCTCCTCTCCTCTCTCCAGGCCCAGCAGTTTGACTGGGTTAATAGTGGTCTCTCCTCTCCTCTCTCCAGGCCCAGCAGTTTGACTGGGTTAATAGTAGTCTCTCCTCTCTCCAGGCCCAGAAGTTTTATTGGGTTAATAGTAGTCTCTTCTCTCTCCAGGCCCAGCAGTTTGACTGGGTTAATAGTGGTCTCTGCTCTCTCCAGGCCCAGCAGTTTGACTGGGTTAATAGTGGTCTCTCCTCTCCTCTCTCCAGGCTCAGCAGTTTGACTGGGTTAATAGTGGTCTCTCCTCTCTCCAGGCTCAGCAGTTTGACTGGGTTAATAGTGGTCTCTCCTCTCCTCTCTCCAGGCCCAGCAGTTTGACTGGGTTAATAGTGGTCTCTCCTCTCCTCTCTCCAGGCCCAGCAGTTTGACTGGGTTAATAGTGGTCTCTCCTCTCCTCTCTCCAGGCCCAGTAGTTTGACTGGGTTAATAGTGGTCTATCCTCTCCTCTCTCCAGGCCCAGCAGTTTGACTGGGTTAATAGTGGTCTCTCCTCTCCTCTCTCCAGGCTCAGCAGTTTGACTGGGTTAATAGTGTTCTCTCCTCTCCTCTCTCCAGGCTCAGCAGTTTGACTGGGTTAATAGTGGTCTCTCCTCTCTCCAGGCCCAGCAGTTTGACTGGGTTAATAGTGTTCTCTCCTCTCTCCAGGCTCAGCAGTTTGACTGGGTTAATAGTGGTCTCTCCTCTCTCCAGGCTCAGCAGTTTGACTGTGTTAATAGTGGTCTCTCCTCTCCTCTCTCCAGGCCCAGCAGTTTGACTGGGTTAATAGTGGTCTCCTCTCTCCAGGCCCAGCAGTTTGACTGGGTAAATAGTGGTCTCTCCTCTCTCCAGGCTCAGCAGTTTGACTGGGTTAATAGTGGTCTCTCCTCTCTCCAGGCCCAGCAGTTTTACTGGGTTAATAGTGGTCTCTCCTCTCTCCAGGCTCAGCAGTTTGACTGGGTTAATAGTGGTCTCTCCTCTCTCCAGGCCCAGCAGTTTGACTGGGTTAATAGTGGTCTCTCCTCTCCTCTCTCCAGGCTCAGCAGTTTGACTGGGTTAATAGTGGTCTCTCCTCTCTCCAGGCCCAGCAGTTTGACTGGGTTAATAGTGGTCTCTCCTCTCCTCTCTCCAGGCTCAGCAGTTTGACTGGGTTAATAGTGGTCTCTCTTCTCTCCAGGCCCAGCAGTTTGACTGGGTTAATAGTGGTCTCTCCTCTCCTCTCTCCAGGCTCAGCAGTTTGACTGGGTTAATAGTGGTCTCTCCTCTCTCCAGGCCCAGCAGTTTGACTGGGTTAATAGTGGTCTCTCCTCTCCTCTCTCCAGGCCCAGCAGTTTGACTGGGTTAATAGTGGTCTCTCCTCTCTCCAGGCCCAGCAGTTTGACTGGGTTAATAGTGGTCTCTCCTCTCTCCAGGCCCAGCAGTTTGACTGGGTTAATAGTGGTCTCTCCTCTCTCCAGGCTCAGCAGTTTGACTGGGTTAATAGTGGTCTCTCCTCTCTCCAGGCCCAGCAGTTTGACTGGGTTAATAGTGGTCTCTCCTCTCTCCAGGCCCAGCAGTTTGACTGGGTTAATAGTGGTCTCTCCTCTCTCCAGGCTCAGCAGTTTGACTGGGTGAAGAGCTGGTATCCAGGCCTGTTCTCTCAGATCCAACACTGCGTTAAGAAGGGACAGTTCATCCCGGTAGGAGGCACCTGGGTAGAGATGGTAAGACCTGCACCCATACATAGGTTTTCTATCTGAGATATAGTCCTTATTAAAGTCTAGGCCTGTCAAACCATTCAAATAATTCATTATGATTAATTACATTAGATTCTGTAGTTATTCGCAATTTAAAAAAAAAAAGCAATGTTGATGTAATAGGCATGAATGGACTGAAACACCAAAAATATTATTTATCAGAATGTTTTTAATGTCATATTCACCATAAACAAGTTAATAAATACAAAAGTTCTGTAACTTATTAATGCTCCAAGTTGTAACGATCTTCTTCATCTGAGGAACAGGAAAGATCGGACCAAAACGCAGCGTGGTAATTTAATATAACTGGTAACAACTACCCACAAACACCAGGTGGGAAAAGGCTACCTAAGTATGGTTCTCAACGATAGACAGCTGCCTCTGATTGGGAACCATACCAGGCAAACCACATAGAAAACAACATAGAATGCCCCCCCCCAGCTCACGCCCTGACCAAACTAAAACAGAGACATAAATAAGGAACTAAGGTCAGGGCGTGACACAAGTAGGCCAACTAATTCTGCCTCATAAATTCTCTCTCGCACACACTATAAGAAAAACAAAGAACCAGCTCTATGGATACAAACAACACAGAGTATAAACCTGTCCAACAGTGTCATGAATTCCACAGAGTATAAACCTGTCTCTCACTTCAATCAATTGTGAGACTCTCACTCTTTCTCTCTCTCTCTTTCTCTTTCTCTCTCTCTCCCTCTTTCTCTCTCCCTCTTTCTCTCTCTTTCTCTCTCTCTCTTTCTCTCTCTTTCTCTTTCTCTTTCTCTCTCTCTCTCTCTCTCTCTCTCTCTCTCTCTCTCTCTCTCTCTCTCTCTCTCTCTCTCTCTCTCTCTCTCTCTCTCTCTCTCATTTTCTCTTTCTCTTTCTCTTTCTCTTTCTCTCTCTCTCTCATTTGTCTCCCCCCTCTCTCTCCCCTCTCTCTCTCATTTGTCTCCCCTCTCTCTCTCATTTGTCTCCCCCCTCTCTCTCCCCTCTCTCTCTCTCTCACAGAGTGGAATTCCATCTTGTGCGAGTGACTCCTTCTTTAGCTCATTTGCAACTTCCTGTTGTTCAGCCTTGCTGTAGATCCAAATAACTTTGGTTTTATCCAGAGAGACATCTGGGAGTGATTTTAAAATAGAATTTGCCGTTTAAAAGCCCTTACTAGCGTACATCATTCAGTCATACAAGTAGCAAGCTAGTAAAATGGTTTCATCACTCAGCTATACAAGTACAGTAGCTTGCAGATGTATTCATCTTCCTTGGCACGTTTCCTATTTTGTTGCATTGCAAACTGTAATTTAAAACAAAAGAAATCAGCCAAGACCTCAGAAAAAGATTGTAGACCTCCACAAGTCTGCTTCATCCTTGGGCGCAATTTCCAAATGCCTGAAGGTACCACTTTCATCAATAGTACGCAAGTATAAACACCATGGGACCACGCAGCCGTCATACCGCTCAGGAATCAAATCAAATCAAATTTATTTATATAGCCCTTCGTACATCAGCTGATATCTCAAAGTGCTGTACAGAAACCCAGCCTAAAACCCCAAACAGCAAACAATGCAGGTGTAAAAGCACGGTGGCTAGGAAAAACTCCCTAGAAAGGCCAAAACCTAGGAAGAAACCTAGAGAGGAACCGGGCTATGTGGGGTGGCCAGTCCTCTTCTGGCTGTGCCGGGTAGAGATTATAACAGAACATGACCAAGATGTTAAAATGTTCATAAATGACCAGCATGGTCGAATAATAATAAGGCAGAACAGTTGAAACTGGAGCAGCAGCACAGTCAGGTGGACTGGGGACAGCAAGGAGTCATCATGTCAGGTAGTCCTGGGGCATGGTCCTAGGGCTCAGGTCCTCCGAGAGAGAGAAAGAAAGAGAGAAGGAGAGAATTAGAGAACGCACACTTAGATTCACACAGGACATCGAATAGGACAGGAGAAGTACTACAGATATAACAAACTGACCCTAGCCCCCGACACAAACTGAGACTCGGACAGGGCCAAACAGGAAGGATATAACCCCACCCACTTTGCCAAAGCACAGCCCCCACACCACTAGGAAGGAGACGCGTTCTGCCTCCTAGAGATGAACGTACTTTGATGTGAAAAGTGCAAATCAATCCCAGAACAACAGAAAAGGACCTTGTGAAGATGCTGGAGGAAACAGGTACAAAAGTATCTATATCCACAGTAAAACGAGTCCGACATCGACATAACCTAAAAGGCCACTCAGCATGGTGGAAGCCACTGCTCCAAAACCGCCATAAAAAAATCCAGACTACGGTTTTCAACTGCACATGGGGACAAAGATCGTACTTTTTGGAGAAATGTCCTCTGGTCTGATGAAACAAAAATAGAACTGTTTGGCCATAATGACCATTCAGATTTTAGAGGAAAAAGGGGAGGCTTGCAAGCCGAAGAACACCATCCCAACCGTGAAGCACGGGGGTGGCAGCATCATGTTGTGGGGGTGCTTTGCTGCAGGAGGGTCTGGTGCACTTCACAAAATAGATGGCATCATGAGGGCGGAAAATGTTGTGGATATATTGAAGCAACATCTCAAGACATCAGTCAGGAAGTTAAAGCTTGGTCGCAAATGGGTCTTCCAAATGGACAATGACCCCAAGCATACTTTCAAAGTTGTGGCGAAATGGCTTAAGGACAACAAAGTCAAGGTATCGGAGTGGCCATCACAAAGCCCTGACCTCAATCCTACACAAAATGTATGGGCAGAACTGAAAAAGCGTGTGCGAGCAAGGAGGCCTACAAACCTGACTCAGTTACACAGCTCTGTCAGGAGGAAGGGGCCAAAATGCATGCAACTTATTGTGGGAAGCTTGTGGAAGGCTACCTGAAACGTTTGACCCAAGTTAAACAATTTAAAGGCAATTCTACCAAATACTAATTGAGTATATGTAAACTTCTGAGCCACTGGGAATGTGATCAAAGAAATACAATCTGAAATAAATCATTCTCTCTAATATTACTCTGACATTTCACATTCCATAAAAAAGTGTTGATCCTAACTGACCTAAAACAGGGAATTTTTTACTATGATTAAATGTCAGGAAAAGTGTATGTAAACTGAGTTTAAATGTATTTGGCTAAAGTGTATGTAAACTTCCGACTTCAACTGTACCCCCTTTGCTATGAAGCCCCTAAATAAGATCTGGTGCAACCAACTACCTTCAGAAGTCACATAATTAGTTAAATAAAGTCACATAACTAGTTAGATTGAACACACGTGGACTTTATTTAAGTGTCACATGATCTGTCATATATATTTCCACTGCTCACAAAAAATAATATAATAATAATAATATATGCCATTTAGCAGACGCTTTTATCCAAAGCGACTTACAGTCATGGTGCATACATTCCCATGGGTGGTCCTAGAATTGAACCCACTAGCTTACAAGCGCCATGCTCTACCAACTGAGCTACAGAAGGACCACAAGAGACAGTTTTTTTGCCTTGAAGAATGGGGGCAACAATCCCAGTGGCTAGATGTGCCAAGCTTATAGAGACATACCCCAAGAGACTTGCAGCTGTAATTGCTGCAGAAGGGTGACTCTACAAAGTATTGACTTTGGAGGGTGAATAGCTGAAGCTTTCAGTTTTTTGGGGGTCTTATTTCTTGTTTGTTTCCAATTCAAAATATTTAGCCACTTCAAAGTGGTAGGCATGTTGTGTAAATCAAATGATACAACCCCCCCCCAGAAATCTATTTTAATTCCAGGAAAAATACCAAGTGGTTGTCAAAATAGCGCATTGGCTGCCGGGGCTTGAATTTGAACTATGGGGGTCAGGGGGTCATTGGCTGCCGGGGCTTGAATTTGAACTATGGGGGTCAGGGGGTCATTGGCTGCCGGGGGTCATGGGGGTCAGGGGGCTGCCGGGGCTTGAATTTGAACTATGGGGGTCAGGGGGTCATTGGCTGCGGGGCTTGAATTTGAAACAGGGGGTCATTGGCTGCCGGGGCTTGAATTTGAACATGGGGGTCAGGGGTCATTGGCTGCCGGGGCTTGGCTGCAGGGGGTCGGGGCTTGAATTTGAAACTATGGGGGAATTTGAACATGGGGGGGGTCAAACTAAGAAAATGCGTTAATGGCGTAGAATAAATTAAAACCATTAAAATAGTTATTAACTCGTTAACCTTGACAGACCCATTAAAATCATATTAAGATTTTAAGTCATTATCTCTATGTATCAGGATGGAAACCTGCCGTCTGGTGAGTCCATGGTCAGACAGTTCCTGGAGGGACAGCGATTCTTCAAGAAGGAGTTTGGAAGCTACTGCAAAGAGGTAGAACATTACACCAGACATGTGTACCTCCCCATCCATACATCACATTCCTATCAGGTGGCTTGAGTATGTATGATAAAGTGTCTCTAAGGTGGTCTGTTTTACTGTCTAGTTCTGGTTGCCTGATACGTTTGGCTACTCAGCCCAGCTCCCCCAGTTGATGCGGGGTTCAGGCATCACACGATTCCTGACGCAGAAACTCAGCTGGAACCTCGTTAACACCTTCCCTGTGAGTTCTCTGTCTCTCTCTCTCCTCTCTCTCTCTCTCTCTCTCTCCTCTCTCTCTCTCCTCTCTCTCTCTCTCTCTCTCTCCTCTCTCTCTCTCCCTCTCTCCCCCTTTCTCTCTCCTCTCTCTCTCTCTCTCTCTTGCTCTCCCTCTCTCCCCCTTTCTCTCTCTCGCTCTCTTGCTCTCTCTCTCTCTCTGTCCTCCTCTCTCTCTCTCTTGCTCTCCCTCTCTCCCCCCTTCCCCCCTCTCTCTCTGTCTTCCTCTCTCTCTCTCTCTCTCTCTGTCTTCCCCTCTCTCTCTCTGTCTTCCCCTCTCTCTCTCTGTCTTCCCCTCTCTCTCTCTCTCTCTCTGTCCTCCCCTCTCTCTCTCCCTGTGAGTGTTACCTTGTAACCATTAGGTAACATTGCTTTAAATGAACTCTTCTCTCTCTCTGTCCCCCTCTCTCCCCCCCTCTCTCTCTCTCTCTCTGTCCCCCTCTCTCTCTCTCTGTCCCCCTCTCTCTCTCTCTCTGTCCCCCTCTCTCTCTCTCTGTCCCCCCCTCTCTCTCTCTGTCCCCCTCTCTCCCCCCTCTCCCCCTCTCTCTCTCTCTGTCCCCTCTCTCTCTCTCTCTCTGTCCCCCCCCTCTCTCTCTGTCCCCCCTCCCCCTCTCTCTCTCTGTCCTCCCCCTCTCTCTCTGTCCCCCCCCTCTCTCTCTCTCTGTCTTCCCCTCTCTCTCTGTCCCCCTCTCTCTCTGTCCCCCCTCTCTCTCTGTCCCCCCTCTCTCTCTTTCCCCCCCTTTCCCCCTCTGTCTCTCTCTGTCCCCCTCTCTCTCCCTCTTCCCCCTCTCTCTCTCTGTCCCCCCTCTCTCTCTCTCTCTGTCCCCCCTCTCTCTCTGTCCCCCTCTCTCCTCTGTCCCCCCTCTCTCTCTGTCCCCCTCTCTCTGTCCCCCTCTCTCTCTCTGTCCCCCCCCTCTCTCTGTCCCCCTCTCTCTGTCCTCTCTGTCCCCCCTCTCTCTCTCTGTCCCCTCTCTCTGTCCCTCTCTCTCTCTGTCCCCCTCTCTCTCTCTCTCTGTCCCCTCTCTCTCTCTCTCTGTCTGTCCCCCTCTCTCTCTGTCCCCCTCTCTCTCTCTGTCCCCCCCTCTCTCTCTGTCCCCTCTCTCTCTCTCTGTCCTCTCTCCCCCCTCTCTCTCTGTCTCCCCTGTCTCTCTCTCTCTGTCCCCCTCTCCCTCTGTCCCTCTCTCTCTCTGTCCCCCTCTCTCTCTGTCCCCCCTCTCTCTCTCTCTGTCCCCCTCTCTCTCTGTCCCCCTGTCCCCTCTCTCTGTCCCCCTCTCTGTCCCCTCTTCTGTCCCCTCTCTCTCTCTGTCCCCCCTCTCTCTCTCTGTCCCCTCTCTCTCTCTGTCCCCCCCCTCTCTCTCTGTCCCCCCTCTCTCTCTCTGTCTTCCCTCTCTCTCTCTCTCTGTCCCCCTTTCTCTCTCTGTCCCCCTCTCTCTCTGTCCCCCTCTCTCCTCTTTCCCCTCCCCTCTCTCTCTGTCCCCCTCTCTCCCCTTTCCCCCTCTCTCTCTCTGTCCCCCCCCTCTCTGTCCCCCTTTCCCCCTCTCTCCCTGCAGCACAACACATTCTTCTGGGAGGGTCTGGATGGTTCTCAGGTTCTGACACACTTTCCCCCAGGGAACTCATATGAGATGAAGGGGAAGGTGGAGGATGTGAGTATCAACCCTAACCCCCTAACCCCCCTACAGACCCTTACAGGAGCACTAGGTCTGATACAGGAGCACTAGGTCTGGTACAGGAGCACTAGGTCTGGTACAGGAGCACTAGGTCTGGTACAGGAGCACTAGGTCTGGTACAGGAGCACTAGGTCTGGTACAGGAGCACTAGGTCTGGTACAGGAGCACTAGGTCTGGTACAGGAGCACTAGGTCTGGTTAGCACAGGTCTGGTACAGGAGCACTAGGTCTGGAAACAGAGCACTAGGTCTGATACAGGAGCACTAGGTCTGGTACAGGAGCACTAGGTCTGGTACAGGAGCACTAGGTCTGGTACAGGAGCACTAGGTCTGGTACAGGAGCACTAGGTCTGGTACAGGAGCACTAGGGCTGGTAAACAGACCCTTACAGGAGCACTAGGTCTGGTACAGGAGCACTAGGTCTGGTACAGGAGCACTAGGTCTGGTACAGGAGCACTAGGTCTGGTACAGGAGCACTAGGTCTGGTACAGGAGCACTAGGTCTGGTACAGGAGCACTAGGTCTGGTACAGGAGCACTAGGTCTGGTACAGGAGCACTAGGTCTGGTACAGGAGCACTAGGTCTGGTACAGGAGCACTAGGTCTGGTACAGGAGCACTAGGTCTGGTACAGGAGCACTAGGTCTGGTTAACAGACCCTTACAGGAGCACTAGGGCTGGTAAACAGACCCTTACAGGAGCACTAGGTCTGGTACAGGATCACTAGGTCTGGTAAACGGACCCTTACAGGAGCACTAGGTCTGGTACAGGAGCACTTGGTCTAGTTAACAGACCCTTACAGGAGCACTAGGTCTGGTACAGGATCACTAGGTCTGGTACAGGATCACTAGGTCTGGTAAACGGACCCTTACAGGAGCACTAGGTCGGGGTACTGAAGCTCCTCCTCATTCCTCCTCAGCTGGTCAACACTGTGAAGAACAACAAGGACAAAGGACGAGCCAATCACAGCGCAGCACTGTTTGGTTTTGGAGACGGAGGAGGAGGGCCCACCCAGCTGATGTTGGACAGGTTGGACAGGGTCCAGGACACAGACGGACTGCCTCGGTCAGGACCACTCACATCGTAACACACACACACACACACACACACACACACACACACACACACACACACACACACACACACACACACACACACACACACACACACACACACACACACACACAGGATATTAATCACACACACCCACCGTGACTCAACAGCCACCATTAAAATAGAACCAGCGGTCTAGACATCAGAAATACAGTCACGGAGAGTGTTGCTGTTCCCGCTCAGAGGGATTCCTCTCTGATGTGGGTTCAAATTAAATCTAGTTTTATTAGTCACGTGCCGAATACAACAGGCTGATTACCAGCCCTTAACCAACAATGCAGTTAAAAAAAAAACATTTTTTTCAACCAAATATATATAAATAATAATATTAAGTAATTAACGAGCTCCAGTAAAATGACAATAGTGAGACTATATACAGGGGGTACAGGTTAGTAATGAGGCTATATACAGGGGTACAGGTTAGTAATGAGGCTATATACAGGGGGTACAGGTTAGTAATGAGGCTATATACAGGGGGTACAGGTTAGTAATGAGGCTATATACAGGGGGTACAGGTTAGTAATGAGGCTATATACAGGGGGTACAGGTTAGTAATGAGTTTATATACAGGGGGTACAGGTTAGTAATGAGGCTATATACAGGGGGTACAGGTTAGTAATGAGACTATATACAGGGGGTACAGGTTAGTAATGAGGCTATATACAGGGGGTACAGGTTAGTAATGAGACTATATACAGGGGGTACAGGTTAGTAATGAGGCTATATACAGGGGGTACAGGTTAGTAATGAGGCTATATACAGGGGTACAGGTTAGTAATGAGGCTATATACAGGGGGTACAGGTTAGTAATGAGACTATATACAGGGGTACAGGTTAGTAATGAGGCTATATACAGGGGTACAGGTTAGTAATGAGGCTATATACAGGGGGTACAGGTTAGTAATGAGGCTATATACAGGGGTACAGGTTAGTAATGAGACTATATACAGGGGTACAGGTTAGTAATGAGACTATATACAGGGGGTTACAGGTTAGTAATGAGGCTATATACAGGGGGTACAGGTTAGTAATGAGGCTATATACAGGGGGTACAGGTTAGTAATGAGACTATATACAGGGGTACAGGTTAGTAATGAGGCTATATACAGGGGGTACAGGTTAGTAATGAGGCTATATACAGGGGGTACAGGTTAGTAATGAGACTATATACAGGGGGTACAGGTTAGTAATGAGGCTATATACAGGGGGTACAGGTTAGTAATGAGGCTATATACAGGGGGTACAGGTTAGTAATGAGGCTATATACAGGGGTACAGGTTAGTAATGAGGCTATATACAGGGGGTACAGGTTAGTAATGAGGCTATATACAGGGGGTACAGGTTAGTAATGAGGCTATATACAGGGGGTACAGGTTAGTAATGAGACTATATACAGGGGTACAGGTTAGTAATGAGGGGGGTACAGGTTAGTAATGAGGCTATATACAGGGGTACAGGTTAGTAATGAGTTTATATACAGGGGGTACAGGTTAGTAATGAGGCTATATACAGGGGGTACAGGTTAGTAATGAGGCTATATACAGGGGGTACAGGTTAGTAATGAGGCTATATACAGGGGGTACAGGTTAGTAATGAGGCTATATACAGGGGGTACAGGTTAGTAATGAGGCTATATACAGGGGGTACAGGTTAGTAATGAGACTATATACAGGGGGTACAGGTTAGTAATGAGACTATATACAGGGGGGTTACAGGTTAGTAATGAGGCTATATACAGGGGGTACAGGTTAGTAATGAGGCTATATACAGGGGTACAGGTTAGTAATGAGACTATATACAGGGGGTACAGGTTAGTAATGAGGCTATATACAGGGGGTACAGGTTAGTAATGAGGCTATATACAGGGGGTACAGGTTAGTAATGAGTTTATATACAGGGGGTACAGGTTAGTAATGAGGCTATATACAGTAATGAGGGTACAGGTTAGTAATGAGGCTATATACAGGGGTACAGGTTAGTAATGAGGCTATATACAGGGGGTACAGGTTAGTAATGAGGCTATATACATACAGGTTAGTAATGAGGCTATATACAGGGGTACAGGTTAGTAATGAGGCTATATACAGGGGGTACAGGTTAGTAATGAGGCTATATACAGGGGGTACAGGTTAGTAATGAGGCTATATACAGGGGGTACAGGTTAGTAATGAGGCTATATACAGGGGTACAGGTTAGTAATGAGGCTATATACAGGGGTACAGGTTAGTAATGAGGCTATACAGGGGGTACAGGTTAGTAATGAGGCTATATACAGGTTACAGGTTAGTAATGAGACTATATACAGGGGTACAGGTTAGTAATGAGGCTATATACAGGGGGGTTACAGGTTAGTAATGAGGCTATATACAGGGGGTACAGGTTAGTAATGAGGCTGTATACAGGGGGTACAGGTTAGTAATGAGGCTATATACAGGGGGTACAGGTTAGTAATGAGGCTATATACAGGGGGTACAGGTTAGTAATGAGGCTATATACAGGGGGTACCGGTACCGAGTCAATGTGCGGGGGTACAGGTTAGTAATGAGGCTATATACAGGGGGTACCGGTACCGAGTCAATGTGCGGGGGGTACAGGTTAGTAATGAGGCTATATACAGGGGGTAGACATAAAGTTAATATCTTTGCTCCATGTTTTGCAGTATTACTTTAGTGCGTTATTGCAAACAGGATGTATGTTTTGGAATATTTTTTATTCTGTACAGGCTTCCTTCATTTCACTCTGTCTTGGGTTAATATTGTGGAGTAACTACAATGTTGTTGATCCATCCTCAGTTTTCTTCTATCACCGCCATTTAAACTCTAACTGTTTTAAAGTCACCATTAACCTCATGGTGAAATCTCTGAGACGTTTCCTTCCTCTCCGGCAACTGAGTTAGGAAGGACGCCTGTATCTTTGTAGTGACTGGGTACATTGATACACCATCCAAAGTGTAAATTAATAACTTCACCATGCTCAAAGGGATATTTACATTTTTACACCAATTTGGTAGCCTTCTTTGTGAGGCATTGGAAAACCTCCCTGGTCTTTGTGGTTGAATCAGTGCTTCAAAATTCACTGCTCGACCGAGGGACCTTAAAGATAATTGTATGTGTGGGATAGAGAGACGAGGTAGTCATTCGTAAATCATGTTAAACACTATTATTGAGTCCATGCAACTTCATGTGTGACTTGTTAAGCTAATGTTTTAACAACAACATGTGTACTCCTGAACTGATTTAGGCTTGACATAACAAAGGGGTTGATTAACTCAAGGCTTTTCATTTTTTTGTATTAATTTCTAAACTGTTCTACAAGTAAAATTCCACTTTGACATTATGGGTATTATGGTATTGGGTGTAGTTCGGTGACACAAAATGTCAATTGAATCCATTTTAGATGCAGCCTGTAAACACAACAACATGTGGAAGAAGTCAAGGACTGTGAATACTCTCTGAAGGCTCTGCCTCCTGAAGGCTCTGAAGGCTCTGGCCTCTGAAGGCTCTGGCCTCTGAAGGCTCTGAAGGCTCTGGCCTCTGAAGGCTCTGGCCTCTGAAGGCTCTGGCCTCTGAAGGCTCTGGCCTCTGAAGGCTCTGGCCTCTGAAGGCTCTGGCCTCTGAAGGCTCTGCCCTCTGAAGGCTCTGAAGGCTCTGGCTTCTGAAGGCTCTGGCCTCTGAAGGCTCTGGCCTCTGAAGGCTCTGGCTTCTGAAGGCTCTGAAGGCTCTGGCTTCTGAAGGCCTCTGAAGGCTCTGGCCTCTGAAGGCTCTGAAGGCTCTGGCCTCTGAAGGCCTCTGAAGGCTCTGGCCTCTGAAGGCTCTGGCCTCTGAAGGCTCTGGCCTCTGAAGGCTCTGGCCTCTGAAGGCTCTGGCCTCTGAAGGCTCTGGCCTCTGAAGGCTCTGGCCTCTGAAGGCTCTGGCCTCTGAAGGCTCTGGCCTCTGAAGGCTCTGGCCTCTGAAGGCTCTGAAGGCTCTGGCCTCTGAAGGCTCTGGCCTCTGAAGGCTCTGGCCTCTGAAGGCTCTGGCCTCTGAAGGCTCTGGCCTCTGAAGGCTCTGGCCTCTGAAGGCTCTGGCCTCTGAAGGCTCTGGCCTCTGAAGGCCTCTGAAGGCTCTGGCCTCTGAAGGCCTCTGAAGGCTCTGGCCTCTGAAGGCCTCTGAAGGCTCTGGCCTCTTAAGGCTCTGGCCTCTTAAGGCTCTGGCCTCTGAAGGCTCTGCCCTCTGAAGGCTCTAGCCTCTGAAGGCTCTGGCCTCTGGCGGCTCTGGCCTCTGAAGGCTCTGGCCTCTTAAGGCTCTGGCCTCTGAAGGCTCTGCCCTCTGAAGGCTCTGGCCTCTGAAGGCTCTGGCCTCTGGCGGCTCTGGCCTCTGAAGGCTCTGGCCTCTTAAGGCTCTGGCCTCTGAAGGCTCTGCCCTCTGAAGGCTCTGGCCTCTGAAGGCTCTGGCGGCTCTGGCCTCTGAAGGCTCTGGCCTCTGAAGGCTCTGCCCTCTGAAGGCTCTGCCCTCTGAAGGCTCTGCCCTCTGAAGGCTCTGGCCTCTGAAGGCTCTGAAGGCTCTGCCCTCTGAAGGCTCTGCCCTCTGAAGGCTCTGGCTATAGTTGCGTCATTTGAATACATGTATGTAATTGTAACTTGTTTCTTTATGACACTAACCATGGATACACGTGTTTCTATACATAATTGACTGTAAGGTGTGTCTTGTTGTTTCTAACCTTAGGGTCCAGATGTCCAGTCCTGACCGGCTCTTCTCTGAGCTCGAGGCGGACTCCTCTCTTCTGTGCACCTGGACTGGAGAACTGTTTCTAGAACTACACAACGGCACCTACACCACACAGGCACAGGTGGGGCCTAATTTGGGCTTCTCAAAGCCTCTCAGAGCTGTTTGTGCCGTACTGTCAACTCTATGGTAATGTTCATGTCCGACATCTGGGACCAGGTTAGGATCTCACACCCTACATTGACTTTATTAGTTAGAACTGTTGTTTACTGGGTTTTAATGACAGAGTTTATCCCTTTTCCAACCCACGCGTCTCCCCAGATTAAGCTCGGGAATCGTCAGTGTGAGACCTTGCTCCATGACGTTGAGGTGGCCAGCAGCTTGGCTCTGTGTCTGGACAAAACGTTCCAGTACCCCACCGAACCGCTACAAATCCTCTGGAGGTGAAGGCCACACCACACAAAGATATAGACATTTAGCCTCTGGGGTGCTTTTTGAGACAACACATGTTCTCTAAATGGGCAGACATACTATAGAGACAAATTAGATAAACAATTAGCAACTAAAGTTACATAGCGTTGAGGTGAAGGCCACACCACACACTACTAAAACCTTGACATGTCCCCTAGGCCCTCAACACTACTAAAACCTTGACATGTCCCCTAGGCCCTCAACACTACTAAAACCTTGACATGTCCCCTAGGCCCTCAACACTACTAAAACCTTGACATGTCCCCTAGGCCCTCAACACTACTAAAACCTTGACATGTCCCCTAGGCCCTCAACACTACTAAAACCTTGACATGTCCCCTAGGCCCTCAACACTACTAAAACCTTGACATGTCCCCTAGGCCCTCAACATTACTAAAACCTTGACACAGGCCCTACTAAAACCTTGACATGTCCCCTAGGCCCTCAACACTACTAAAACCTTGACATGTCCTAAAACCTTGACAGGCCCTCAACACTACTAAAACCTTGACATGTCCCCTAGGCCCTCAACACTACTAAAACCTTGACATGTCCCCTAGGCCCTCAACACTACTAAAACCTTGACATGTCCCCTAGGCCCTCAACACTACTAAAACCTTGACATGTCCCCTAGGCCCTCAACACTACTAAAACCTTGACATGTCCCCTAGGCCCTCAACACTACTAAAACCATGTTAGGCCCTCAACATGTCCCCTAGGCCCTCAACACTACTAAAACCTTGACATGTCCCCTAGGCCCTCAACACTACTAAAACCTTGACATGTCCCCTAGGCCCTCAAACTACTAAAACCTTGACATGTCCCCTAGGCCCTCAACACTACTAAAACCTTGACATGTCCCCTAGGCCCTCAACACTACTAAAACCTTGACATGTCCCCTAGGCCCTCAACACTACTAAAAACACTACTAAAACCTTGACATGTCCCCTAGGCCCTCAACACTACTAAAACCTTGACAAGGCCCTCAACACTACTAAAACCTTGACATGTCCCCTAGGCCCTCAACACTACTAAAACCTTGACATGTCCCCTAGGCCCTCAACACTACTAAAACCTTGACATGTCCCCTAGGCCCTCAACACTACTAAAACCTTGACATGTCCCCTAGGCCCTCAACACTACTAAAACCTTGACATGTCCCCTAGGCCCTCAACACTACTAAAACCTTGACATGTCCCCTAGGCCCTCAACACTACTAAAACCTTGACATGTCCCCTAGGCCCTCAACACTACTAAAACCTTGACATGTCCCCTAGGCCCTCAACACTACTAAAACCTTGACATGTCCCCTAGGCCCTCAACACTACTAAAACCTTGACATGTCCCCTAGGCCCTCAACACTACTAAAACCTTGACATGTCCCCTAGGCCCTCAACACTACTAAAACCTTGACATGTCCCCTAGGCCCTCAACACTACTAAAACCTTGACATGTCCCCTAAAACACTACTGACCATGTCCCCTAGGCCCTCAACACTACTAAAACCTTGACATGTCCCCTAGGCCCTCAACACTACTAAAACCTTGACATGTCCCCTAGGCCCTCAACACTACTAAAACCTTGACATGTCCCCTAGGCCCTCAACACTACTAAAACCTTGACATGTCCCCTAGGCCCTCAACACTACTAAAACCTTGACATGTCCCCTAGGCCCTCAACACTACTAAAACCTTGACATGTCCCCTAGGCCCTCAACACTACTAAAACCTTGACATGTCCCCTAGGCCCTCAACACTACTAAAACCTTGACATGTCCCCTAGGCCCTCAACACTACTAAAACCTTGACATGTCCCCTAGGCCCTCAACACTACTAAAACCTTGACATGTCCCCTAGGCCCTCAACACTACTAAAACCTTGACATGTCCCCTAGGCCCTCAACACTACTAAAACCTTGACATGTCCCCTAGGCCCTCAACACTACTAAAACCTTGACATGTCCCCTAGGCCCTCAACACTACTAAAACCTTGACATGTCCCCTAGGCCCTCAACACTACTAAAACCTTGACAGGCCCTCAACACTACTAAAACCTTGACATGTCCCCTAGGCCCTCAACACTACTAAAACCTTGACATGTCCCCTAGGCCCTCAACACTACTAAAACCTTGACATGTCCCCTAGGCCCTCAACACTACTAAAACCTTGACATGTCCCCTAGGCCCTCCTGACATGTCCCCTAGGCCCTCAACACTACTAAAACTTGACATGTCCCCTAGGCCCTCAACACTACTAAAAACATGTTGACTAAAATGTCATGTCCCCTAGGCCCTCAACACTACTAAAACCTTGACATGTCCCCTAGGCCCTCAACACTACTAAAACTTGACATGTTGACATGTCCCTAGGCCCTCAACACTACTAAAACCTTGACATGTCCCCTAGGCCCTCAACACTACTAAAACCTTGACATGTCCCTAGGCCCTCAACACTACTAAAACCTTGACATGTCCCCTAGGCCCTCAACACTACTAAAACCTTGACATGTCCCCTAGGCCCTCAACACTACTAAAACCTTGACATGTCCCCTAGGCCCTCAACACTACTAAAACCTTGACAGGCCCTCAACACTACTAAAACCTTGACATGTCCCCCTCAAGGCCCTCAACACTACTACTAAAACCTTGACATGTCCCCTAGGCCCTCAACACTACTAAAACCTTGACATGTCCCCTAGGCCCTCAACACTACTAAAACCTTGACATGTCCCCTAGGCCCTCAACACTACTAAAACCTTGACATGTCCCCTAGGCCCTTCACTACTAAAACCTTGACATGTCCCCTAGGCCCTCAACACTACTAAAACCTTGACATGTCCCCTAGGCCCTCAACACTACTAAAACCTTGACATGTCCCCTAGGCCCTCAACACTACTAAAACCTTGACATGTCCCCTAGGCCCTCAACACTACTAAAACCTTGACATGTCCCCTAGGCCCTCAACACTACTAAAACCTTGACATGTCCCCTAGGCCCTCAACACTACTAAAACCTTGACATGTCTAGGCCCTCAACACTACTAAAACCTTGACATGTCCCCTAGGCCCTCAACACTACTAAAACCTTGACATGTCCCCTAGGCCCTCAACACTACTATGACATGTCCCCTAGGCCCTCAACACTACTAAAACCTTGACATGTCCCTAGGCCCTCAACACTACTAAAACCTTGACATGTCCCCTAGGCCCTCAACACTACTAAAACCTTGACATGTCCCTAGGCCCTCAACACTACTAAAACCTTGACATGTCCCCTAGGCCCTCAACACTACTAAAACCTTGACATGTCCCTAGGCCCTCAACACTACTAAAACCTTGACATGTCCCCTAGGCCCTCAACACTACTAAAACCTTGACATGTCCCCTAGGCCCTCAACACTACTAAAACCTTGACATGTCCCCTAGGCCCTCAACACAACTAAAACCTTGACATGTCCCCTAGGCCCTCAACACTACTAAAACCTTGACATGTCTCCTAGGCCCTCAACACTACTAAAACCTTGACATGTCCCCTAGGCCCTCAACACTACTAAAACCTTGACATGTCCCCTAGGCCCTCAACACTTTTCCACAATTGTCTTTTGTTTTTCAGGCAGCTCCTCCTGAACCAGTTCCATGATGTGATTCCTGGCACCTGTATAGAGATGGTGGTAGAGGACGCAATGCGATATTATCAAGGTATATATCAGCACTACGATATTATCAAGGTATATATCAGCTGTATATTATCAGGGTAAATATCAGCTGTATATTATCAGGGTATATATTAGCTGTATATTATCACGGTATATATCAGCACTACGATATTATCAAGATATATAACAGCTGTATATTATCAGGGTATATATCAGCTCTATATTATCACAGTATATATCAGCACTACGATATTATCAAGGTATATATCAGCTGTATATTATCAGGGTATATATCAGCTGTATATTATCAGGGTATATATCAGGGTATATATCAGCTGTATATTATCACGGTATATATCAGCACTACGATATTATCAAGGTATATATCAGCTGTATATTATCAGCTGTATATTATCAGGGTATATATCAGGGTATATATCAGCTGTATATTATCAGGGTATATAACAACTGTATATTATCAGGGTATATATCAGCTGTATATTATCAGGGTATATAACAACTGTATATTATCAGGGTATATATCAGCTGTATATTATCAGGGTATATATCAGCTGTATATTATCAGGGTATATATCAGCTGTATATTATCAGGGTATATAACAGCTGTATATTATCAGGGTATATATCAGGGTATATAACAGCTGTATATTATCAGGGTATATATATCAGGGTATATAACAGCTGTATATTATCAGGGTATATATATCAGGGTATATAACAGCTGTATATTATCAGGGTATATATCAGGGTATATAACAGCTGTATATTAATATAATAATAATAATATAATAATAATAATAATATAATAATATAATAATATAATAATATATAATATAATAATAATAATAATATAATATATGCCATTTAGCAGACGCTTTTATCCAAAGCGACTTACAGTCATGTGTGCATACATTCTATGTATGGGTGGTCCCGGTGGTCCCGGGGATCGAACCCACTACCCTGGCGTATTATCAGGGTATATATCAGGGTATATATCAGCTGTATATTATCAGGGTATATGAAAAAAGACCATAATGACAATAGCAGACCGTTTTTATTTTTAGAAAAAGTCACAAACTTAAACCATTCCATGTGGAGTGTGAACCCCAATTCCTGTGTGTGTGTACCGCTGTCTCTCAGACATCCGTACCGTGGGGACCAGACTGCTGCGTGTTTCCTGTCGGGCCCTGGGGTCTGAAGGGACTATGACCCAGACAGGAGACTCTGACAGTACTGCTACTTCCGTTGCTGTCCTCAACACCCTGCCCTGGGAACGCACCGAGGTTCTCCCACTGACAGGGGGCGCTCCTGATCATCAACAACCATGCCTAGGTACCGTAGCTGACTACACAGTGTGAATACTCACAGATCATTGATGCAGTTACTCAACCACAATACAAAAGGGTGTTGTTCTTTCACAATTGAACTTGTAGGTTATTTAGAGGTGATGCACAGTGAAACAGTTGGAGCTGTACCTGCATGTCAGATGTCCACATTCGCTCCGTCTGCCGTTGTGAACAAACATGTGTTATTCTGTAGCTCTGGTGACAGTCCCCAGTGTTGGTGTAGTTTCTGTCCGTGATGCCACTGCTACCAAACCTGTCCCTCTGGTCTCCGTCAAGGTTCAGGTAAATATACACTACATGGCTGTGGGACATTTCATTTGATTCATGGGAATAGTTCTTTAAATGTCGCTTTTATTTGGCGCTTTCGGTTGACTGTGACTCTTCCGTTGATAATCTTAGTTTGAATGTTGTTCTATCATAGGTTGATGGTACTGTCCTCCTGGAGAATGGGATATTACGTGCTGTTGTTAATAAGGATGGATGCCTGGCTTCCTTGTACCTGGTCGAGACTAACAGGTAAAATCCCATCCTCAGAAGGCGCGTTCACACTGCACCTCAGCCCTGTGTCTAAGAGCCTCCTCAGCCCTGTGTCTAAGAGCCTCCTCAGCCCTGTGTCTAAGAGCCTCCTCAGCCCTGTGGCTAAGAGCCTCCTCAGCCCTGTGTCTAAGAGCCTCCTCAGCCCTGTGTCTAAGAGCCTCCTCAGCCCTGTGTCTAAGAGCCTCCTCAGCCCTGTGGCTAAGAGCCTCCTCAGCCCTGTGATAAGAGCCTCCTCAGCCCTGTGGCTAAGAGCCTCCTCAGCCCTGTGTCTAAGAGCCTCCTCAGCCCTGTAATAAGAGCCTCCTCAACCCTGTAATAAGAGCCTCCTCAGCCCTGTGGCTAAGAGCCTCCTCAGCCCTGTGGCTAAGAGCCTCCTCAGCCTTGGGCTAAGGGGGATTTTAGCCCGTGGCTAACCGAGTGTTCACACTTGCACATTCTAAAGTGGGCTAGGATCAATCTTATCCCAGGGCTATCTGGCCTTGCTCCGGAGTAGGAACACAGAAACACTGTGCTAAAATAGCCCGTGTGAAACGGGATCAAGAACGACACAGAATTTTCACTGTCCAATCACAAAAGCGTCACTTTCACTTAATTTGCATATGCCTGTGATGCGTTCTGCACGCTATTTTAATAAAGACATTTATACTCTTTCATCCTTCCATCTGAAGACAAAATCTTCCCAGAAAAAAAACAGTTGCTATGCAGGCAGGCTAACATCTTCTCACTTAGTCAACTGAAACTCTACAGCGGGAAACCTGAGTCGAGAAACCTGAGTCGAGAAACCTGAGTCGAGAAACCTGAGTCGAGAAACCTGAGTCGAGAAACCTGAGTCGAGAAACCTGAGTCGAGAAACCTGAGTCGAGAAACCTGAGTCGAGAAACCTGAGTCGAGAAACCTGAGTCGAGAAACCTGAGTCGAGAAACCTGAGTCGAGAAACCTGAGTCGAGAAACCTGCCTATTTTCCTCAATTACGTAATGTCACGATTCCAAAGCTATACGATGTTACAGGAAACAAGTTCATTATCTCACACCTCGAAAAAGATTTGCAATGTTGCCCAATTGACTTGAGCTGGTGCCCAGCAGGACATTGACAACGCATGGGCAACGTACACAATGGGCGTCAATACGATTTCAATGGAGTATCGCATCTCCTCAAAAGTAAAGTATCTCTGTACAGGATCGCATTTTAGACATCTCGACAACCAAGGTTTATACAAACCATCACTGTTGGAAACAAAATGTTACGCTAGAACCAAGAGGACATATTGTGTCCAATGCTTATAACCAGTCCCCCAGTGTCTGGTCTGGAGCGTGAAGTCACTAGCTCTGCTGGTCGCCTAGCAACCTATCGGTGCCAAAAGCCCTGGTCTGTCCTGGAACTCCTATGTAAATGACGATCTGCAGAATGGCCAAAACCCCCAAAATGTGAAGGCTGCTTTGGGCTCTAAAATGTGTTTATTATGGTCAAGTTCGATCCACACGTGCATTCTTTTAAAGTTCGCTGCAAATGTAGATATTTATTTAAAATTGATCCATTCTGACTGTTCTCTCTCTCACACAGCTAGAATGAAACCGTTCTCTCTCTCACACAGCGAGAATGAAACCGTTCTCTCTCTCACACAGCGAGAATGAAACCGTTCTCTCTCTCACACAGCGAGGATGAAACCGTTCTCTCTCTCACACAGCGAGGATGAAACCGTTCTCTCTCTCACACAGCGAGGATGAAACCGTTCTCTCTCTCACACAGCGAGGATGAAACCGTTCTCTCTCTCTCTGTGTTCCAGAGAGGCGATATCTCACGGTTGCCATGGGAACCAGTTTGTGCTGTTTGATGATGTTCCTCTGTACTGGGACGCCTGGGACGTGATGGACTACCACCTACAGACACGGTGAGAGAAACATCCTGCTTCCTGTTCTCATCGGGCTGGCCTATACAACGGGGTCGTGTTCATTAGGACTCACCCCTCTTAGCCTGGTTCCTCTCTAGGTTTCTTCCTAGGTTTTGGTCTTTCTAGGGAGTTTTTCCTAGCCACCATGCTTCTACACCTGCATTGCTTGCTGTTTGGGGTTTTAGGCTGGGTTTCTGTACAGCACTTTGTGATATCAGCTGATGTAGGAAGGGCTTTATAAATACATTTGATTTGATTGGACAAGTTCAGATAATCCCTCCCCTGTTCGGGCAGTTTGGAGCCTACTGAACTCAGCAGTTAGTTTGTCTGTCAGGCCACAGTGCCAGTATATGTAGTTAGTTTGTCTGTCAGGCCATAGTGCCAGTATATGTAGTTAGTTTGTCTGTCAGGCCACAGTGCCAGTATATGTAGTTAGTTTGTCTGTCAGGCCATAGTGCCAGTATATGTAGTTAGTTTGTCTGTCAGGCCACAGTGACAGTATATGTAGTTAGTTTGTCTGTCAGGCCACAGTGACAGTATATGTAGTTAGTTTGTCTGTCAGGCCACAGTGACAGTATATGTAGTTAGTTTGTCTGTCAGGCCACAGTGACAGTATATGTAGTTAGTTTGTCTGTCAGGCCACAGTGACAGTATATGTAGTTAGTTTGTCTGTCAGGCCACAGTGCCAGTATATGTAGTTAGTTTGTCTGTCAGGCCACAGTGCCAGTATATGTAGTTAGTTTGTCTTTCAGGCCACAGTGCCAGTATATGTAGTTAGTTTGTCTGTCAGGCCACAGTGCCAGTATATGTAGTTAGTTTGTCTGTCAGGCCACAGTGCCAGTATATGTAGTTAGTTTGTCTGTCAGGCCACAGTGCCAGTATATGTAGTTAGTTTGTCTGTCAGGCCACAGTGCCAGTATATGTAGTTAGTTTGTCTGTCAGGCCACAGTGCCAGTATATGTAGTTAGTTTGTCTGTCAGGCCACAGTGCCAGTATATGTAGTTAGTTTGTCTGTCAGGCCAGTGCCAGTATATGTAGTTAGTTTGTCTGTGCCAGTGCCAGTATATGTAGTTAGTTTGTCTGTCAGGCCACAGTGCCAGTATATGTAGTTAGTTTGTCTGTCAGGCCACAGTGCCAGTATATGTAGTTAGTTTGTCTGTCAGGCCACAGTGCCAGTATATGTAGTTAGTTTGTCTGTCAGGCCACAGTGCCAGTATATGTAGTTAGTTTGTCTGTCAGGCCACAGTGCCAGTATATGTAGTTAGTTTGTCTGTCAGGCCACAGTGCCAGTATATGTAGTTAGTTTGTCTGTCAGGCCACAGTGCCAGTATATGTAGTTAGTTTGTCTGTCAGGCCACAGTGCCAGTATATGTAGTTAGTTTGTCTGTCAGGCCACAGTGCCAGTATATGTAGTTAGTTTGTCTGTCAGGCCACAGTGCCAGTATATGTAGTTAGTTTGTTAGTTTGTCTGTCAGGCCACAGTGCCAGTATATGTAGTTAGTTTGTCTGTCAGGCCACAGTGCCAGTATATGTAGTTAGTTTGTCTGTCAGGCCACAGTGCCAGTATATGTAGTTAGTTTGTCTGTCAGGCCACAGTGCCAGTATATGTAGTTAGTTTGTCTGTCAGGCCACAGTGCCAGTATATGTAGTTAGTTTGTCTGTCAGGCCACAGTGCCAGTATATGTAGTTAGTTTGTCTGTCAGGCCACAGTGCCAGTATATGTAGTTAGTTTGTCTGTCAGGCCACAGTGCCAGTATATGTAGTTAGTTTGTCTGTCAGGCCACAGTGCCAGTATATGTAGTTAGTTTGTCTGTCAGGCCACAGTGCCAGTATATGTAGTTAGTTTGTCTGTCAGGCCACAGTGCCAGTATATGTAGTTAGTTTGTCTGTCAGGCCACAGTGCCAGTATATGTAGTTAGTTTGTCTGTCAGGCCACAGTGCCAGTATATGTAGTTAGTTTGTCTGTCAGGCCACAGTGCCAGTATATGTAGTTAGTTTGTCTGTCAGGCCACAGTGCCAGTATATGTAGTTAGTTTGTCTGTCAGGCCACAGTGCCAGTATATGTAGTTAGTTTGTCTGTCAGGCCACAGTGCCAGTATATGTAGTTAGTTTGTCTGTCAGGCCACAGTGCCAGTATATGTAGTTAGTTTGTCTGTCAGGCCACAGTGCCAGTATATGTAGTTAGTTTGTCTGTCAGGCCACAGTGCCAGTATATGTAGTTAGTTTGTCTGTCAGGCCACAGTGCCAGTATATGTAGTTAGTTTGTCTGTCAGGCCACAGTGCCAGTATATGTAGTTAGTTTGTCTGTCAGGCCACAGTGCCAGTATATGTAGTTAGTTTGTCTGTCAGGCCACAGTGCCAGTATATGTAGTTAGTTTGTCTGTCAGGCCACAGTGCCAGTATATGTAGTTAGTTTGTCTGTCAGGCCACAGTGCCAGTATATGTAGTTAGTTTGTCTGTCAGGCCACAGTGCCAGTATATGTAGTTAGTTTGTCTGTCAGGCCACAGTGCCAGTATATGTAGTTAGTTTGTCTGTCAGGCCACAGTGCCAGTATATGTAGTTAGTTTGTCTGTCAGGCCACAGTGCCAGTATATGTAGTTAGTTTGTCTGTCAGGCCACAGTGCCAGTATATGTAGTTAGTTTGTCTGTCAGGCCACAGTGCCAGTATATGTAGTTAGTTTGTCTGTCAGGCCACAGTGCCAGTATATGTAGTTAGTTTGTCTGTCAGGCCACAGTGCCAGTATATGTAGTTAGTTTGTCTGTCAGGCCACAGTGCCAGTATATGTAGTTAGTTTGTCTGTCAGGCCACAGTGCCAGTATATGTAGTTAGTTTGTCTGTCAGGCCACAGTGCCAGTATATGTAGTTAGTTTGTCTGTCAGGCCACAGTGCCAGTATATGTAGTTAGTTTGTCTGTCAGGCCACAGTGCCAGTATATGTAGTTAGTTTGTCTGTCAGGCCACAGTGCCAGTATATGTAGTTAGTTTGTCTGTCAGGCCACAGTGCCAGTATATGTAGTTAGTTTGTCTGTCAGGCCACAGTGCCAGTATATGTAGTTAGTTTGTCTGTCAGGCCAGTTTGTCTGTCGCAGTGCCAGTATATGTAGTTAGTTTGTCATTCAGGCCACAGTGCCAGTATATGTAGTTAGTTTGTCTGTCAGGCCACAGTGCCAGTATATGTAGTTAGTTTGTCTGTCAGGCCACAGTGCCAGTATATGTAGTTAGTTTGTCTGTCAGGCCACAGTGCCAGTATATGTAGTTAGTTTGTCTGTCAGGCCACAGTGCCAGTATATGTAGTTAGTTTGTCTGTCAGGCCGCAGTGCCAGTATATGTAGTTAGTTTGTCTGTCAGGCCGCAGTGCCAGTATATGTAGTTAGTTTGTCTGTCAGGCCACAGTGCCAGTATATGTAGTTAGTTTGTCTGTCAGGCCACAGTGCCAGTATATGTAGTTAGTTTGTCTGTCAGGCCACAGTGCCAGTATATGTAGTTAGTTTGTCTGTCAGGCCACAGTGCCAGTATATGTAGTTAGTTTGTCATTCAGGCCATAGTGCCAGTATATGTAGTTAGTTTGTCTGTCAGGCCACAGTGACAGTATATGTAGTTAGTTTTCTGTCAGGCCACAGTGACAGTATATGTAGTTAGTTTGTCTGTCAGGCCACAGTGACAGTATATGTAGTTAGTTTGTCTGTCAGGCCACAGTGCCAGTATATGTAGTTAGTTTGTCTGTCAGGCCACAGTGCCAGTATATGTAGTTAGTTTGTCTGTCAGGCCACAGTGCCAGTATATGTAGTTAGTTTGTCTGTCAGGCCACAGTGCCAGTATATGTAGTTAGTTTGTCTGTCAGGCCACAGTGCCAGTATATGTAGTTAGTTTGTCTGTCAGGCCACAGTGCCAGTATATGTAGTTAGTTTGTCATTCAGGCCACAGTGCCAGTATATGTAGTTAGTTTGTCTGTCAGGCCGCAGTGCCAGTATATGTAGTTAGTTTGTCTGTCAGGCCACAGTGCCAGTATATGTAGTTAGTTTGTCTGTCAGGCCACAGTGCCAGTATATGTAGTTAGTTTGTCTGTCAGGCCACAGTGCCAGTATATGTAGTTAGTTTGTCTGTCAGGCCACAGTGCCAGTATATGTAGTTAGTTTGTCTGTCAGGCCGCAGTGCCAGTATATGTAGTTAGTTTGTCTGTCAGGCCACAGTGCCCGTGTGTCCTCTATTGGAAGCCTGCGGTGGAAGTGGAGTGTCCGGCCCAGGTGTCATCTTCTGAGGGTCTAATCCTAACCTTAACCCCTGACCTCTAACTTCCCTATAGGAAGCCGGTAGTAGAGGTGGAGTCTCCTGTCCAGGCCTCATCTCCAGGGGGTCTAACTCTGACCTCTGACCTTCCTATAGGAAGCCTGTAGTAGAGGTGGTGTCTCCTGTCCAGATAGCATCTCCAGGAGGACTGAGAGGCAGTGTGACCTTCACTCTCAGAATCAGTGATAAGAGCACCATCACCCAGGAGATCATCCTGGATGCCATGTGTCCTCATGTCAAGTTCAACACTCAGGTACTGTAGACACCATGTGTCCTTATCAAGGTAAATACTCAGGTACTGTAGACACCATGTGTCCTTATCAAGGTAAATACTCAGGTACTGTAGATACCATGTGTCCTTATCAAGGTAAATACTCAGGTACTGTAGATACCATGTGTCCTTATCAAGGTAAATACTCAGGTACTGTAGACACCATGTGTCCTCATATCAAGGTAAATACTCAGGTACTGTAGACACCATGTGTCCTCATCAAGGTAAATACTCAGGTACTGTAGACACCATGTGTCCTCATCAAGGTAAATACTCAGGTACTGTAGACACCATGTGTCCTCATCAAGGTAAATACTCAGGTACTGTAGACACCATGTGTCCTCATCAAGGTAAATACTCAGGTACTGTAGACACCATGTGTCCTCATCAAGGTAAATACTCAGGTACTGTAGACACCATGTGTCCTCATCAAGGTAAATACTCAGGTACTGTAGACACCATGTGTCCTCATATCAAGGTAAATACTCAGGTACTGTAGATACCATGTGTCCTCATCAATGTAAATACTCAGGTACTGTAGATACCATGTGTCCTCATCAAGGTAAATACTCAGGTACTGTAGACACCATGTGTCCTTATCAAGGTAAATACTCAGGTACTGTAGATACCATGTGTCCTCATATCAAGGTAAATACTCAGGTACTGTAGATACCATGTGTCCTCATGTGTCCTCAGGTACTGTCACCATGTGTCCTCATCAAGGTAAATACTCAGGTACTGTAGACACCATGTGTCCTCATATCAAGGTAAATACTCAGGTACTGTAGATACCATGTGTCCTCATCAAGGTAAATACTCAGGTACTGTAGACACCATGTGTCCTCTCAGGTCTCAGGTAAATACATATCAAGGGTACTCAGGTACTGACACCATGTGTCCTCATCAAGGTAAATACTCAGGTACTGTAGACACCATGTGTCCTCATCAAGGTAAATATCAGGTAAGACACCATGTGTAAATACTCAGGTACTGTAGACACCATGTGTCCTCATCAAGGTAAATACTCAGGTACTGTAGACACCATGTGTCCTCATCAAGGTAAATACTCAGGTACTGTAGACACCATGTGTCCCATGTGTCCTACTGTAGACACCATGTGTCCTAAATACTCAGGTACTGTAGACACCATGTGTCCTCCTCAAGGTAAATACTCAGGTACTGTAGACACCATGTGTCCTCATCAAGGTAAATACTCAGGTACTGTAGACACCATGTGTCCTCATATCAAGGTAAATACTCAGGTACTGTAGACACCATGTGTCCTCATATCAAGGTAAATACTCAGGTACTGTAGACACCATGTGTCCACCATCAGGTACTGTAGACACCTCATATCAAGGTAAATACTCAGGTACTGTAGACACCATGTGTCCTCATCAAGGTAAATACTCAGGTACTGTAGACACCATGTCCTATCAAGGTAAATACTCAGGGTAGACTGTAAATAGACACCATGTGTCCTCATCAAGGTAAATACTCAGGTACTGTAGACACCATGTGTCCTCATCAAGGTAAATACTCAGGTACTGTAGACACCATGTGTCCTCATCAAGGTAAATACTCAGGTACTGTACCATGTGATCAAGGTAAATACCATGTGTCCTCATATCAAGGTAAATACTCAGGTACTGTAGACACCATGTGGCCTCATATCAAGGTAAATACTCAGGTACTGTAGACACCATGTGTCCTCATCAAGGTAAATACTCAGGTACTGTAGATACCATGTGTCCTCATCAAGGTAAATACTCAGGTACTGTAGACACCATGTGTCCTCATCAAGGTAAATACTCAGGTACTGTAGATACCATGTGTCCTCATATCAAGGTAAATACTCAGGTACTGTAGACACCATGTGTCCTCATCAATGTAAATACTCAGGTACTGTAGATACCATGTGTCCTTATCAAGGTAAATACTCAGGTACTGTAGACACCATGTGTCCTCATATCAAGGTAAATATCAGGTACTGTAGTAAATAAACTCAGGTACTGTAGACACCATGTGTCCTCATATCAAGGTAAATACTCAGGTACTGTAGACACCATGTGTCCTCAAGGTAAATATCAGGTACTGTAGACACCATGTGTCCTATCAAGGTAAATACTCAGGTACTGTAGACACCATGTGTCCTCATATCAAGGTAAATACTCAGGTACTGTAGACACCATGTGTCCTCATATCAAGGTAAATACTCAGGTACTGTAGACACCATGTGTCCTCATCAAGGTAAATACTCAGGTACTGTAGACACCATGTGTCCTTATCAAGGTAAATACTCAGGTACTGTAGACACCATGTGTCCTCATCAAGGTAAATACTCAGGTACTGTAGACACCATGTGTCCTTATCAAGGTAAATACTCAGGTACTGTAGATACCATGTGTCCTCATATCAAGGTAAATACTCAGGTACTGTAGACACCATGTGTCCTCATATCAAGGTAAATACTCAGGTACTCAGGTAGACACCATGTGTCCTTATCAAGGTAAATACTCAGGTACTGTAGACACCATGTGTCCTCATATCAAGGTAAATACTCAGGTACTGTAGACACCATGTGTCCTTATCAAGGTAAATACTCAGGTACTGTAGATACCATGTGTCCTCATATCAAGGTAAATACTCAGGTACTGTAGACACCATGTGTCCTTATCAAGGTAAATACTCAGGTACTGTAGATGTGGCCTCATACCATCAGGTACTGTAGACACCATGTGTCCTTATCAAGGTAAATACTCAGGTACTGTAGACACCATGTGGCCTCATATCAAGGTAAATACTCAGGTACTGTAGACACCATGTGTCCTTATCAAGGTAAATACTCAGGTACTGTAGACACCATGTGTCCTTATCAAGGTAAATACTCAGGTACTGTAGACACCATGTGGCCTCATATCAAGGTAAATACTCAGGTACTGTAGACACCATGTGTCCTCATCAAGGTAAATACTCAGGTATCAAGGTAAATAACTCAGGTACTGTAGACACCATGTGTCCTCATATCACTCAGGTAAATACTCAAGGTACTGTACTGTAGACACCATGTGTCCTTATCAAGGTAAATACTCAGGTACTGTAGACACCATGTGTCCTCATATCAAGGTAAATACTCAGGTACTGTAGACACCATGTGTCCTTATCAAGGTAAATACTCAGGTACTGTAGACACCATGTGTCCTCATATCAAGGTAAATACTCAGGTACTGTAGACACCATGTGTCCTTATCAAGGTAAATACTCAGGTACTGTAGATACCATGTGTCCTCATATCAAGGTAAATACTCAGGTACTGTAGACACCATGTGTCCTCATCAAGGTAAATACTCAGGTACTGTAGACACCATGTGTCCTCATATCAAGGTAAATACTCAGGTACTGTAGACACCATGTGTCCTTATCAAGGTAAATACTCAGGTACTGTAGACACCATGTGTCCTCATCAAGGTAAATACTCAGGTACTGTAGATACCATGTGTCCTCATATCAAGGTAAATACTCAGGTACTGTAGACACCATGTGTCCTCATCAATGTAAATACTCAGGTACTGTAGATACCATGTGTCCTCATCAAGGTAAATACTCAGGTACTGTAGACACCATGTGTCCTCATCAAGGTAAATACTCAGGTACTGTAGACACCATGTGTCCTCATCTCTCAGGTACTGTAGACACCATGTGTCCTTATCAAGGTAAATACTCAGGTACTGTAGACACCATGTGTCCTCATCAAGGTAAATACTCAGGTACTGTAGACACCATGTGTCCTCATCAAGGTAAATACTCAGGTACTGTAGACACCATGTGTCCCTCATCAGGTACTGTAGACACCATGTGTCCTCATCAAGGTAAATACTCAGGTACTGTAGACACCATGTGTCCTTATCAAGGTAAATACTCAGGTACTGTAGACACCATGTGTCCTCATATCAAGGTAAATACTCAGGTACTGTAGACACCATGTGTCCTCATCAAGGTAAATACTCAGGTACTGTAGACACCATGTGTCCTCATCAAGGTAAATACTCAGGTACTGTAGACACCATGTGGCCTCATATCAAGGTAAATACTCAGGTACTGTAGACACCATGTGTCCTTATCAAGGTAAATACTCAGGTACTGTAGATACCATGTGTCCTTATCAAGGTAAATACTCAGGTACTGTAGACACCATGTGTCCTCATCAAGGTAAATACTCAGGTACTGTAGACACCATGTGTCCTCATATCAAGGTAAATACTCAGGTACTGTAGACACCATGTGTCCTTATCAAGGTAAATACTCAGGTACTTGACAGAGATTACTGTTAACACTTCATATGCATTTGCAAAGTATAAAAAGGTTAATCTGCCAGAATCTTGCCTTTCGCTAATCAACTTTTCCATATCTGACTCAGAAAAGATGTTCAATCTTTAAATCTATGTATCTATCTACTACTTATAATGTTGTTGTAATGTCTTCCACCTTCTCCCAGTTCATAATGTTGTTTATTCCAGGTGGAGTGGTTTCAGTCCCATAATGTTGTTTATTCCAGGTGGAGTGGTTTCAGTCCCATAATGTTGTTGTAATGTCTTCCACCTTCTCCCAGTTAATAATGTTGTTGTAATGTCTTCCACCTTCTCCCAGTTAATAATGTTGTTTATTCCAGGTGGAGTGGTTTCAGTCTCATAATGTTTATTCCAGGTGGAATGGTTTCAGTCCCATAATGTTGTTTATTCCAGGTGGAGTGGTTTCAGTCCCATAATGTTGTTTATTCCAGGTGGAATGGTTTCAGTCCCATAATGTTGTTTTTTCCAGATGGAGTGGTTTCAGTCCCATAATGTTTATTCCAGGTGGAATGGTTTCAGTCCCATAATGTTGTTTATTCCAGGTGGAGTGGTTTCAGTCCCATAATGTTGTTTATTCCAGGTGGAGTGGTTTCAGTCCCATAATGTTGTTTATTCCAGGTGGAATGGTTTCAGTCCCATAATGTTGTTTATTCCAGATGGAGTGGTTTCAGTCCCATAATGTTTATTCCAGGTGGAATGGTTTCAGTCCCATAATGTTGTTTATTCCAGGTGGAGTGGTTTCAGTCCCATAATGTTGTTTATTCCAGGTGGAGTGGTTTCAGTCCCATAATGTTGTTTATTCCAGGTGGAATGGTTTCAGTCCCATAATGTTGTTTATTCCAGGTGGAGTGGTTTCAGTCCCATAATGTTTATTCCAGGTGGAATGGTTTCAGTCCCATAATGTTGTTTATTCCAGGTGGAATGGTTTCCCATAATGTTGTTTATTCCAGATAATCAGTCCCATAATGTTTATTCCAGGTGGAATGGTTTCAGTCCCATAATGTTTATTCCAGGTGGAATGGTTTCAGTCCCATAATGTTGTTTATTCCAGGTGGAGTGGTTTCAGTCCCATAATGTTGTTTATTCCAGGTGGAGTGGTTTCAGTCCCATAATGTTGTTCATTCCAGGTGGATGGTTTCAGTCCCATAATGTTGTTTATTCCAGGTGGAATGGTTTCAGTCCCATAATGTTGTTTATTCCAGGTGGAGTGGTTCGAGTCCCATAAGTTCCTGAAGGTAGAGTTCCCAGTGAGGGTGAGGAGCCCCAACGCCACCTATGAGATCCAGTTTGGACACCTGCAGAGACCCACACACAGGAACACGAGCTGGGACTGGGCACGCTTCGAGGTACCAATAACATGTTTTATACAGCCTTCTTACATCAACAATTATCACAAGAGCTTTACAGTAACCAGCCTAGACCCCAAATAGCTTTACAGTAACCAGCCTAGACCCCAAAGAGCTTTACAGTAACCAGCCTAGACCCCAAATAGCTTTACAGTAACCAGCCTAGACCCCAAAGAGCTTTACAGTAACCAGCCTATTCCCCCAAAGAGCTTTACAGTAACCAGCCTAGACCCCAAAGAGCTTTACAGTAGCCAGCCTAGTCACCCAAAGAGCTTTACAGTAGCCAGCCTATTCCCCCAAAGAGCTTTACAGTAAACCAGCCTAGTCCCCAAAGAGCTTTACAGTAACCAGCCTAGTCCCCCAAAGAGCTTTACAGTAACCAGCCTAGTCCCCCAAAGAGCTTTACAGTAACCAGCCTAGTCCCCCAAAGAGCTTTACAGTAACCAGCCTAGTCCCCCAAAGAGCTTTACAGTAACCAGCCTAGTCCCCCAAAGAGCTTTACAGTAACCATCCTAGTCCCCCAAAGAGCTTTACAGTAAACCAGCCTAGTCCCCCAAAGAGCTTTACAGTAAACCAGCCTAGTCCCCCAAAGAGCTTTACAGTAACCATCCTAGTCCCCCAAAGAGCTTTACAGTAAACCATCCTAGTCCCCCAAAGAGCTTTACAGTAAACCATCCTAGTCCCCCAAAGAGCAAGCAGAAGCAGAGACAATTCCCTACTGCTACTGACTGACATAAATAACCCATCTGCTAACCCCCCTTAGCATTGTTGTTTTGCTGGTCCTATAAAAATAGAATAATTCTCCTTCCTAGGTTTGGGGCCACAAATGGGCCGACCTATCAGAGCACGGCTTTGGAGTGTCTCTGCTGAACGACAGTAAATATGGATACTCGGTTCACCAGAACACCATGACGCTCTCTCTGTGAGTCTGACAAATATTGCAGTTTCACAAATTGGGACGTGGGTAGCTCAGTTAGCAGAGCATGGTGTTGTCAACAACAGGATAGTGGGTTCTGAGTATTACTGACATCGTTAACATAACAGCATTCTTTCAACAACAGGATAGTGGGTTCTGCGTATTACTGACATCGTTAACATAACAGCATTCTTTCAACAACAGGATAGTGGGTTCTGAGTATTACTGACATAACATAACAGCATTCTTTCAACAACAGGATAGTGGGTTCTGAGTATTACTGACATAACATAACAGCATTCTTTCAACAACAGGATAGTGGGTTCTGAGTATTACTGACATAACATAACAGCATTCTTTCAACAACAGGATAGTGGGTTCTGAGTATTACTGACATAACATAACAGCATTCTTTCAACAACAGGATAGTGGGTTCTGAGTATTACTGACATAACATAACAGCATTCTTTCAACAACAGGACAGTGGGTTCTGAGTATTACTGACATAACATAACAGCATTCTTTCAACAACAGGATAGTGGGTTCCGCGTATTACTGACATAACATAACAGCATTCTGTCAACAACAGGATAGTGGGTTCTGAGTATTACTGACATAACATAACAGCATTCTTTCAACAACAGGATAGTGGGTTCTGAGTATTACTGACATAACATAACAGCATTCTTTCAACAACAGGATAGTGGGTTCTGAGTATTACTGACATCGTTAACATAACAGCATTCTTTCAACAACAGGATAGTGGGTTCTATTACTGACATATTAACAGCACTGACATAACATAACAGCATTCTTTCAACAACAGGATAGTGGGTTCTGAGTATTACTGACATAACATAACAGCATTCTTTCAACAACAGGATAGTGGGTTCTGAGTATTACTGACATAACATAACAGCATTCTTTCAACAACAGGATAGTGGGTTCCGCGTATTACTGACATAACATAACAGCATTCTTTCAACAACAGGACAGTGGGTTCTGAGTATTACTGACATAACATAACAGCATTCTTTCAACAACAGGACAGTGGGTTCTGAGTATTACTGACATAACATAACAGCATTCTTTCAACAACAGGATAGTGGGTTCCCGTATTACTGACATAACATAACAGCATTCTTTCAACAACAGGATAGTGGGTTCTGCGTATTACTGACATCGTTAACATAACAGCATTCTTTCAACAACAGGATAGTGGGTTCTGAGTATTACTGACATAACATAACAGCATTCTTTCAACAACAGGATAGTGGGTTCCGCGTATTACTGACATCGTTAACATAACAGCATTCTTTCAACAACAGGATAGTGGGTTCCGCGTATTACTGACATCGTTAACATAACAGCATTCTTTCAACAACAGGATAGTGGGTTCTGAGTATTACTGACATAACATAACAGCATTCTTTCAACAACAGGATAGTGGGTTCCGCGTATTACTGACATCGTTAACATAACAGCATTCTTTCAACAACAGGATAGTGGGTTCTGAGTATTACTGACATAACATAACAGCATTCTTTCAACAACAGGATAGTGGGTTCCGCGTATTACTGACATCGTTAACATAACAGCATTCTTTCAACAACAGGATAGTGGGTTCCCCGTATTACTGGCATCGTTAACATAACAGCATTCTTTCAACAACAGGATAGTGGGTTCCCCGTATTACTGGCATCGTTAACATAACAGCATTCTTTCAACAACAGGATAGTGGGTTCTGAGTATTACTGACAGCGTTAACATAACAGCATTCTTTCAACAACAGGATAGTGGGTTCTGAGTATTACTGACATAACATAACAGCATTCTTTCAACAACAGGATAGTGGGTTCTGCGTATTACTGACATAACGCATTCTTTAACATAACAGCATTCTTTCAACAACAGGATAGTGGGTTCCCGTATTACTGACATAACATAACAGCATTCTTTCAACAACAGGATAGTGGGTTCCCGTATTACTGACATCGTTAACATAACAGCATTCTTTCAACAACAGGATAGTGGGTTCTGAGTATTACTGACATAACATAACAGCATTCTTTCAACAACAGGATAGTGGGTTCTGAGTATTACTGACATCGTTAACATAACAGCATTCTTTCAACAACAGGATAGTGGGTTCTGAGTATTACTGACATAACATAACAGCATTCTTTCAACAACAGGATAGTGGGTTCTGAGTATTACTGACATCGTTAACATAACAGCATTCTTTCAACAACAGGATAGTGGGTTCTGAGTATTACTGACATAACATAACAGCATTCTTTCAACAACAGGATAGTGGGTTCTGAGTATTACTGACATAACATAACAGCATTCTTTCAACAACAGGATAGTGGGTTCCCCGTATTACTGGCATCGTTAACATAACAGCATTCTTTCAACAACAGGATAGTGGGTTCTGCGTATTACTGACATCGGTAACATAACAGCATTCTTTCAACAACAGGATAGTGGGTTCTGCGTATTACTGACATAACATAACAGCATTCTTTCAACAACAGGATAGTGGGTTCTGAGTATTACTGACATCGTTAACATAACAGCATTCTTTCAACAACAGGATAGTGGGTTCTGAGTATTACTGACATCGTTAACATAACAGCATTCTTTCAACAACAGGATAGTGGGTTCCGCGTATTACTGACATAATATAACAGCATTCTTTCAACAACAGGATAGTGGGTTCTGAGTATTACTGACATAACATAACAGCATTCTTTCAACAACAGGATAGTGGGTTCTGAGTATTACTGACATAACATAACAGCATTCTTTCAACAACAGGATAGTGGGTTCTGAGTATTACTGACATCGTTAACATAACAGCATTCTTTCAACAACAGGATAGTGGGTTCTGCGTATTACTGACATAACATAACAGCATTCTTTCAACAACAGGATAGTGGGTTCCCGTATTACTGACATCATAACATAACAGCATTCTTTCAACAACAGGATAGTGGGTTCTGAGTATTACTGACATCGTTAACATAACAGCATTCTTTCAACAACAGGATAGTGGGTTCTGAGTATTACTGACATAACATAACAGCATTCTTTCAACAACAGGATAGTGGGTTCCGCGTATTACTGACATAACATAACAGCATTCTGTCAACAACAGGATAGTGGGTTCTGAGTATTACTGACATAACATAACAGCATTCTTTCAACAACAGGATAGTGGGTTCTGAGTATTACTGACATCGTTAACATAACAGCATTCTTTCAACAACAGGATAGTGGGTTCTGAGTATTACTGACATAACATAACAGCATTCTTTCAACAACAGGATAGTGGGTTCCGCGTATTACTGACATCGTTAACATAACAGCATTCTTTCAACAACAGGATAGTGGGTTCTGCGTATTACTGACATCGTTAACATAACAGCATTCTTTCAACAACAGGATAGTGGGTTCTGCGTATTACTGACATAACATAACAGCATTCTTTCAACAACAGGATAGTGGGTTCTTTCAACAACAGGATAGTGGGTATTACTGACATCGTTAACATAACAGCATTCTTTCAACAACAGGATAGTGGGTTCTGCGTATTACTGACATAACATAACAGCATTCTTTCAACAACAGGATAGTGGGTTCTGCGTATTACTGACATAACATAACAGCATTCTTTCAACAACAGGATAGTGGGTTCTGAGTATTACTGACATAACATAACAGCATTCTTTCAACAACAGGATAGTGGGTTCCGCGTATTACTGACATCGTTAACATAACAGCATTCTTTCAACAACAGGATAGTGGGTTCTGCGTATTACTGACATAACATAACAGCATTCTTTTCAACAACAGGATAGTGGGTTCCGCGTATTACTGGGATAGTTAACATAACAGCATTCTTTCAACAACAGGATAGTGGGTTCCAGGTATTACTGACATAACATAACAGCATTCTTTCAACAACAGGATAGTGGGTTCATGAGTATTACTGACATCGTTAACATAACAGCATTCTTTCAACAACAGGATAGTGGGTTCTGCGTATTACTGACATCGTTAACATAACAGCATTCTTTCAACAACAGGATAGTGGGTTCTGCGTATTACTGACAT